>NC_134687.1:2543696-2636085 GCF_050947455.1 Rhinoderma darwinii
ATCAAAATATTCAAACCGCCGCTATGTCGCTTACCAAGCTGTAGCCTGGGGGGAACCTGAAGCAAATACCAAGTATGATTGATAGTAGTATATTCATATAAGAAATGTGGATAGTAAGGCAGATTATAGAGAGTTTAATGACTACATTGTCAGCACAGTACCAGAAGAATCACACAAACTGAAGTCTAGTTCCAGTGTTTGGGTAACGTGTAGGATTCACAGAAAAGCAGCAAACGTAAATCCCTCATTGAGGCCTCCTGGGCTGAGAGATCCAAGGCGATGGATCCAACGTGCCTCCTCCTGTAACAACTTGCGGTCAAGGTTACCTGCTCTAGGGCCAAGTTTGACTTGCGTAATGCCCCAGAATTTCAAGGAGCGAATGTCCCCATCATGTACAAGACGGATGTGCCTAGACAGTGGTGTATCCTCTTTTTGGTTTATAGTGCTTAGATGTTTAGAAATTCTCCTCCGTAATTCTTGTATTGTCTTCCCTACATATAACTTAGGACAAGAGCAGCTGGCTATGTAAATAACTCCCTTGCTACGGCAATTAATAAATTGTTTAATCCGATAGGATCTGTTATCAAGTGGATTGGTAAATTCTTTTGTAGTAGCCATTAAGTGGCAAAAAGAACATCGGCCCACATGGATGAGAACCAGTGACCGATGTCTTCAGCCAATTTTTTGACACAGAAATCACTCCAGAATGATGACTATGCACCAGATAGTCACGTAGATTTCTACCTCTTCGATATGTGATGTTTGGTGTGGAAGGAACAACACCCTGTAAGTCAGGGTCTGCCAGGAGAACCGGCCAGTGACGTTCAAGAATATCACGAACCTGTTGGGAGCCAGTATCAAAGGTCCCAATGCATCTTACACTGGTCATTACAGCAGATTTGCCAGTGACTGTTAATTGTTGATCAGTAACGGATTTACGTTCACATAATAGATCTCTTCTATCAGTGGCTCTCGCTCTGGCATACGCTTTGTGTAGCCATTTTTTGGGATATCCACGTGCCAAAAACTTAGTGAAAAGCCTGCTGCACTGGGACAGTTATCACCCCCCTGCCTTAAAGAAGGGAATCCCAATAGGGCAATATCTCCGTGCCAAACGTAACTGCTCGGACGAGCAGTCTTTTGAATTGGAGTGTAGTGGGCTTTTCACTAAGTTTTTGGCACGTGGATATCCCAAAAAATGGCTACACAAAGCGTATGCCAGAGCGAGAGCCACTGATAGAAGAGATCTATTATGTGAACGTAAATCCGTTACTGATCAACAATTAACAGTCACTGGCAAATCTGCTGTAATGACCAGTGTAAGATGCATTGGGACCTTTGATACTGGCTCCCAACAGGTTCGTGATATTCTTGAACGTCACTGGCCGGTTCTCCTGGCAGACCCTGACTTACAGGGTGTTGTTCCTTCCACACCAAACATCACATATCGAAGAGGTAGAAATCTACGTGACTATCTGGTGCATAGTCATCATTCTGGAGTGATTTCTGTGTCAAAAAATTGGCTGAAGACATCGGTCACTGGTTCTCATCCATGTGGCCGATGTTCTTTTTGCCACTTAATGGCTACTACAAAAGAATTTACCAATCCACTTGATAACAGATCCTATCGGATTAAACAATTTATTAATTGCCGTAGCAAGGGAGTTATTTACATAGCCAGCTGCTCTTGTCCTAAGTTATATGTAGGGAAGACAATACAAGAATTACGGAGGAGAATTTCTAAACATCTAAGCACTATAAACCAAAAAGAGGATACACCACTGTCTAGGCACATCCGTCTTGTACATGATGGGGACATTCGCTCCTTGAAATTCTGGGGCATTACGCAAGTCAAACTTGGCCCTAGAGCAGGTAACCTTGACCGCAAGTTGTTACAGGAGGAGGCACGTTGGATCCATCGCCTTGGATCTCTCAGCCCAGGAGGCCTCAATGAGGGATTTACGTTTGCTGCTTTTCTGTGAATCCTACACGTTACCCAAACACTGGAACTAGACTTCAGTTTGTGTGATTCTTCTGGTACTGTGCTGACAATGTAGTCATTAAACTCTCTATAATCTGCCTTACTATCCACATTTCTTATATGAATATACTACTATCAATCATACTTGGTATTTGCTTCAGGTTCCCCCCAGGCTACAGCTTGGTAAGCGACATAGCGGCGGTTTGAATATTTTGATCACTTATAAGTCACTGCGTTTCTTTATGAGTCACTTTGATAGCCACTGACTCTGAATGCCTGGTCTCTGCTGAGCCCGATGAGTGTAATATCTCATACCTTTTATCTATCCATAGATATTTTTGTATTATTCTGTATACTACTTATATCGCTGTCTGACATAAATGGCATTCTTACTATGCCGTTCTGGTACACCTTTGCGCGTATATCTCTGGTATTTCAGCGTGTATACTTCTATACTCATTTGCAATGCCTATCATGAATCTGCTCATTTTGATTTACCCTAGTTTATTAGCGCATTGATCTATAAGTCCACTGATAACCTTCCCAGATCACAGTAACATCTTTTGTGCTGCTTCCAGTAATTGTAACATCACCTTTAATCACCTCACAGCGCCAGCGTGTTAAATTGTATTATTATTGTATCACTCTGTTCACATTGTGCGTTTGTGCACCGTTTTACAAACTCTCTAGTAAACTTTTTTTTTTTTTTTTTTTAATAAAATTGTAATATTATTGTATCACTCTGTTCACATTGTGCGTTTGTGCACCGTTTTACAAACTCTCTAGTAAACCCTTTTTTTTTTTTTTTTTTTTTTATTTTATTTTATTTTTTTGCATAATAGCAGTGTCCCGATACTGTGTATAGCGATTATCTTGCTGTCCGGCATATACGGCATTCTGATTCAGTCATGCCAGTACACCAGTGTGTCTGTCTCCGTGTGTAGACTCGTACACTTATCTACACTGTCCGTGATAACTCTGCCTATTATGTCTACCCTATAAACGTATTGATCTATAAGCCCACTAATAACTTCTTCAGATCATAGTAATATTGTTGTGCCGCTCACATCAACTATAATATCGTCTTTAATCAGGGCACAGCGTTTGTACCTAGAATGGTACTATTACTAATCACATTCGTTACTATCCCATCACTTTCCTCACTTTGTGCCTCTGTGCACTTATCTATTAACTCCTCGGTGACCTCTTTCTTGTATTATAGTAATGTTATAATTATATGTACAGCGATTACCATCAAGCAGCCTGGTGTGCTTGTGCACTTGAGTGCTGTTCATTGGTGGCATCTAACTAGTAAGTGATTGGTGGCAGAATCTGTCAATCAACGGAGGAGGAGGCTCGGTCCTCTATTCCTCCTTGGATAGGCTATCGACTGATTGTGGACACATGTTCAGCTAGTTGCAGTGAATACTTAATGAGACTGACACCGCCGCTCGCTGTCATTGGCCCCGATACCCCTGAGGACGCTACATCGTAGCGAAACATGTCGGGGGGGGGCTTCTACCTTTATTTTAATAATTGTCCTATTGACACCTTTGAATCTAACTAATAACTAACTGCATGTAGCGCTCTGTGGTTGTGGTACTTAACCCTTTCTAGACAGAGCTCTTACGTCTGGCACTGTGCTAATTGCTGTCAGAAATGGACATTAACTTTTAAATTTCATGTAGTCTGTCCTTGTTGCAAATTGAATAAAGACTTTTTTATTTTTACTCTTTAATAATGGTTGGAAAACAGGGCTTATTTCTGCCGGCAGGCAGCCTTTTTTGAATTTAACCAGTACATATATACAGCACCAGAACAAAGCTCAGTACATATATACAGCACCAGAACGAAACTCAATACATATATACAGCACCAGATCCAAGCTCAGTGTCATGGTTGTGGCGTATGTGAAACCACTAAACTGGTCTGCTGTGGCAGAGAAGCAGCTGGCCAAATAATTCTCAATAACCGTCACAGTGCAGGAGTACCTGGAGGGCTATGCAGGCAGATGCTTTGGACTAACAGATGACACCCGACGTGGGAGATGGCCTCAGACGTGGTAGATGACTCCAGAAGTGGCAGATGATCTCCGATGTGGCAGATGAACACGGACGTGGCAGATGAGGCAACACAACTCATACAACAAGTTTAGTTACAGGAACACACGTAACAACAAGATACAGGAACACTGGGAGCAGGATACAACTTAGGGACCATTTGCTTGACAAACATGGGTAGACACAACAATGCTCAGGCAAGGAGTGAAAGAGCAGAGCCCTTTTTAAAGTCTAGGGTGTTAACTGGATTTGTGGGACACTTTTACTAGGTGTGCGCACTGGCCTTTTAAGACCAGGAGCGAGCGCACACACCCTACAGGAATGAGCAGCAGAGAGAGGCAGTACTTGCCGGTATCTCCAAGGAGGAGGAGGAGGAGAAAGCCAGCAAAGCGGTGAGTTAAGATAACGACAACCATGGGAAGCCGGGTGGTGGCGAACGGCGGCCGCCATCGCTACAGTGCCCCGCCCCTCACACCCCCTCTTCATATAGTAGGACCAGAGCATAGGAGGAATTTTTTGATGAGTGCTGGGGCATTGATGTTCTTCTCCGGCTCCCAGGACCTCTCCTCAGGACCAAGCCCTCTCCAGTCTACCAGATAGAATGTCCTTCCTGCTACCCTCTTGGAGTCCAGAATTTCCTTCACCTCAAATATGTCAGAAGAACTGATGGGGGCAACTGCAGACCGAGGAACTTTACTGTAGCAGTTCAGAACCACAGATTTCAGGAGGAATTTTGTAGTTTCCGAATCCCCTTTTCAGTGCATTCTCCCATTTATGTTTTTCAATAGATTCACCACTTTGCTCCATTTTTTAAAGCTCTTATAACCCCCGATAAATCTTAGAAGTTACTTTTTGAACACTTCAGAATTCACCCGGCAGCTTCTGTCTTCAGTCACATCATCAATAAACACTAGAGACCCAGTGCCAGGATGCCATTCATGCCCATGCCATTACACTGCCCCCTCCATACCATCACACTGCCTCCACCATGCCATCACACTGCCCCCACCGTGCCATCACACTGGCCCCACCATGCCATCACACTGCCCCCACCGTGCCATCACACTGTCCCCACGGTGCCACCACACTGCCCCCACCATGCCATCACACTGCCCATACCGTGCCATCACACTGCCCCTACCATGCCATCACACTGCCTCCACCATGCCATCACACTGCTCCCACCGTGCCATCACACTGCCCCCACCGTGCCATCACACTGCCCCCATCGTGCCACACGGCCCCCACCGTGCCATCACACTGCCCGCACCATGCCATCACACTGCCCCCACCATGCCATCCCACTGCCCCCACCATGCGTTAAAGGGAATGTGGTGGCTTTGGATCATGAGCCGTTCCCAGCCTTCTCCGCACTTTCTCCTCCCATCATTCTGGTCCAGGTTGATCTTAGTTTCGCTTCTTTACATGTTGTTTGGCAAAGTCTAATACGGACTTTCTATTTTTGCGCCTGATTAATGGTCTGCACCTTGTGGTGAACCCTCTGTATTTGCTCTCATGAAGTCTTCTCTTTATGGTAGACTTAGATACTGATCCACCTACTTCCAGGAGAGTGTTCTTCACTTGGGTAGATGTTGTAATGGGGTTTTCTTCACCATGGAAAGGATTCTGTGGTCATCCACCACTGTTGTTTTCTGTGGACGTCCAGGCCTTTTGGAAGTCACGAGATCCCCAGTGCGCTCTTTTTTCCCCAGAATGCACCAGACTGTTGATTTGGCCACTCCTGACATTTGTGCTTCTCTCTCTCTGATGGATTTCTTCATTTTTTTTCAGCCTAACGATGGTCGGTGTCACTTGCATTGAGAGCTCCTTTGACCTCATGTTGTGGGTTCACAGCAACAGCTTCCAAATGCAAATGCCGCACCTGGAATCAACTTCAGACCTTTTACCTGCTTAATTGATGGTGGATTAACGAGGGAATAGCCCATGCAGCCCATTAAATAGCTTGTGAGATAATTGTCCAATTACCTTTGGTCCCTTGAAAAAGAGGCAGCTTCATATTAAAGAGCTGTAATTCCTAACCCCCTCCTCAAATTAGGATGTGAAGACCCTCAAATTAGAGCTGAGGTTCTGCACTTTAAGCCCAGTGTAATGACCGGGGGGTAGGGAAACGGACAAGTGAGCCCTAATCTACCCGCCACTCTGTCCCTGCCTACTTGCAACGACCTGCCCTAGGCGACGGGGTACAACTGGGCAGCGGTCCCTGCACTCAGTAAGTGCACGACAAACATACAAGGGAATACAAGCAAGGGAAAGGGGCAGGGAGGCAGGTTGGACCCATTCCGCCACAGCCTGAACCTTGGCGGGGTCCATGCGGAATTCATGAGGAGTGAGGATTTGACCCAAAAATGGTATCTCCTGTACCCCAAACACACATTTTTCGGTTTTGGCAAACAGTTTGTTTTCCCGAAGGACCTGGAGCACCTTCCTGACATGCTCAATGTGGGAGGACCAGTCCTTGGAAAACACCAGTATGTCATCAAGGTACACTACAAGAAATATCCCCAGGTAATTTCTCAAAATCTCATTTATGAAATTCTGGAAGACCGCAGGGGCATTACACAACCCAAAGGACATGACGAGGTATTCGAAATGGCCTCCGGGCGTGTTAAACGCAGTCTTCCACTCATCCCCCACTTTGATGCGAATAAGGTTATACGCCCCCCGTAGATCCAATTTAGAGAACCATTGGGCCCCCTGAACCTGATTAAAGAGATCAGGAATCAAAGGAAGGGGATACTGGTTCCTTACCGTGACCTTATTCAGGCTACGGTAGTCAATGCATGGCCTAAGACCACCATCCTTCTTCCCCACGAAGAAGAAGCCAGCACCTACCGGAGAAGAAGAGGGACGAATGTAACCCTTGGCCAGGGATTCCTGGATATACTCTCTCATGGCTTCACGTTCGGGACAAGAAAGATTAAATATCCTACCCTTAGGAAGCTTAGCTCCTGGTACCAATTCGATAGCGAAATCATATTCTCTATGAGGAGGTAACACTTCGGAGGCCTGCCTAGAGAAAACATCAGCGAAGTCCTGAACAAACTCGGGTAGCGTATTCGCCTCCTCAGGGGGAGAAATAGAATTAACAGAAAAACATAATGTAAAACATTCATTACCCCATTTGGTTAACTCCCCAGTATTCCAGTCAAACGTGGGATTATGCAACTGCAACCAGGGAAGGCCTAGAACCAAATCGTACGATAATCCCTGCATCAACAGTACAGAGCATTGCTCCAAATGCATGGAGCCAACAAGGAGTTCAAAAACAGGGGTATGCTGTGTAAAATAACCATTAGCAAGAGGAGTGGAGTCGATACCCACTACCGGGACAGGTTTAGGCAAATCAATCAGAGGCATAGCAAGAGACATAGCAAATTCCACAGACATAATATTAGTAGAGGACCCTGAATCCACGAAGGCACTGCCGGTAGCAGACCTACCACCAAAAGAGACCTGAAAGGGAAGCAAGATCTTAGTACGTTTCATATTTACTGGAAATACCTGTGCGCCCAAGTGACCTCCCCGATGATCACTTAGGCGCGGAAGTTCTCTGGCTGCATTCTTACGCTTAGGACAGTTGTTCACTTGATGCTTGTCATCCCCACAGTAGAAGCAGAGACCATTCTTCCTGCGGAATTCTCTACGTTGTTGGGGGGACACGGAGGCCCCGAGTTGCATAGGTATCTCTGAGTCTTTCGGGGAGGAACGAAGCAACGGAACTTCGGGAGGCATCATGGGGGAGTCGGAGGAGAAAACACATAAACGTTCATGTTGTCGTTCCCTGAGACGTCGGTCAAGTCGTACCGCTAAAGCCATAGCCTGGTCTAGGGAGTCAGAAGAGGGATAGCTAACTAGCAGGTCTTTCAGGGCATTCGACAGACCCAACCTAAACTGGCACCTTAAGGCAGGGTCATTCCACCGAGAAGCTACGCACCACTTCCTAAAGTCAGAGCAATACTCCTCAACAGGTCTCTTACGCTGACGTAAGGTCACCAGCTGACTCTCGGCAAAGGCAGTCCTGTCAGTCTCGTCATAAATAAGTCCGAGAGCAGAAAAGAAACAATCAACGGAGGAAATTTCAGGGGCATCAGGAGCCAAGGAGAAGGCCCACTCTTGGGGCCCTTCCTGGAGCCGGGACATAATTATACCCACCCGCTGGCTCTCAGAACCTGAGGAATGAGGCTTTAAACGAAAGTAAAGCCTACAACTCTCCCGAAAGGAGAGAAAAGCCCTCCGGTCCCCTGAGAACCGGTCGGGCAACTTGAGGTGGGGTTCAAGAGGTGCGGTGAGGGGAACTACCAAGGTAGCATCAGGCTGGTTGACCCTCTGAGCCAGGGCCTGGACCTGTAGGGAGAGACCCTGCATTTGCTGAGCCAGGGTCTCACGGGGGTCCATAGTGGTGTCAGGGACCAGGGTAGACTAGGTATGGGCTTGTTATTATGTAATGACCGGGGGGTAGGGAAACGGACAAGTGAGCCCTAATCTACCCACCACTCTGTCCCTGCCTACTTGCAACGACCCGCTCTAGGCGACGGGGTACAACTGGGCGGCGGTCCCTGCACTCAGTAAGTGCACGACAAACACGACAAACATACAAGGGAATACAAGCAAGGGAAAGGGGCAGTTGCCCACGGCAACACCGTGAGCAACCAGAGTGGTGAACGAGCCGAGTCAAGCCAGGAGTGTGCGAGGTACCAAACGAAGAGCAGAAGAGTAGTCAGTAAGCCAGGGTCAGTATGGAGCAGGAACAAAATAGAAGGAGCTGTAGCTGGGCCAGGAAACCACACGAAAAAGAACAACAAGCAAGGAGGAACAGGAAATGCAGGTATAAATAGACAGAGGGCGGGAGCTAGCTGAGTCTGGCCAGGCTGCGATAGGCTCTCCCACTCCTAAGCCTGCCAGCCTGAGTGGTGGAAGCTGGAGTCAGTCTCAGGGATGTAGATTCAGGTGCTGACTGATTAATTAAGGGAGTTAACCCCGAAGCTGTACCTGGCAGATCCTTTACACCCAGATTATATAACTGGATATTCAATATGTTCTGGTAAACAGATAAAATGCCAAAACTTATGTCACTGTCCAAATACTTCTGGCCCTAACTGTAATCAGCTAGAGAAACAGTGGAAATGATCCAGCGCTGAATCCAGTCGAGAATTAAAAAGGAAACGGTGTTCCCATCTTTATTGGGGTGATATGAATAAAATTGTAGGGAGACGCAGTCCCAAGAAAAAAGTGAGTAGGCAGTAGTGCCCTGGCCTACACGTTTCGAGCAGCTCCTGTGCTCTTAATCATGGCAAAGAAATGTCACATTTCTTTGCCATGATTAAGAGCACAGGAGCTGCTCGAAACGTGTAGGCCAGAGCACTACTGCCTACTCACTTTTTTCTTGGGACTGCGTCTCCCTACAATTTTATTCATATCACCCCAATAAAGATGGGAACACCGTTTCCTTTTTAATTCTCGACTGGACTCAGCGCTGGATCATTTCCACTGTTTCTCTACTGCATATACCGCCAGCCGTAGCGGGGATCCGAGCGAGGAGTCAGGAGACGCAACAAACTGGTGAGCTGGAGGTTTCCTCCCTTTACTATGTAATCAGCTAGCCCAGGTGTGAAGATTTGCAGCTGAAGGTCTCCTTTATTTCTCAGATGCCGGTATCATTACCCTGCTGGTGGGGAGATGTATCTGCAGGGTTTATATCTTCTCTGAATACAGGGTGATGCTTCATTCTGTTTAGGGAACGTCTCAGGTTTAGTTATCTAAGGTTGGCTGCTGGGGGTCCACCATGTGGGGTTGGGGGGTGTCAGGGAATGTTTTCTGCATTTTTTTTTATCCCTATGTAGGAAAGGTTGAAGTTTTTTTGCAACCTTTCTAAGCTTTTCTAGATGTGGGTTTGTACTTGATCCTCCTTTTCTTTTGGCTTTTGCTGCAGCAGATTGATTCTGGAGATGGGAGTTGCTTTCTTGATTGGCTCTCACTTTGCCTGCTGTCCTTGTATGTGGTAAATGGGCCATTGCATCCTAATATGTACCAGGGCCTACTGCTGACTACGACCTTTGCACCCCTTCCATAGCTGTAGTGCACATTTAGGTATTACAGATAATGATGGTTCCTCTAGAAGGAAGATGAATCAGTGTGGGGGGGGGGGATATTTCATGAAACATTTTGAAATACTGCACCTGATCATCGTCAGACCACAGCTACATATTATTATCATGATGATAACGCGGTTACTCTCTATAGTCATATTATATATGGTCCCCTATGAGGAGTGAAGCTGCACACGTACAATGACTCAGCCCCGGATTCTGACCTTATACTTTGTTGTTGTTTTAATGTTGTAACAATGTTTCCCAATGAATAATAAATGACAACATGTCTGTCCATTATATCAGCACCAGGAGAGGAGAGAGCAGGCTGAAGAAGAAGCGTCAGAGTGCTAGAAGTGGCTCTGCTCCGGGAAACCGGCTCTGGGGAAGCCCCTGACATCAATGTCCATATACAGTATGGACAGTGATGTCAGGAGCTTCCCCAGAGTCGGAGTCCCAGAGCATAGCCTATACTAGCTCCATATATGGACAGTGACATCAGGGGCTCCTCCAGCATAGGAATCCCTGGCCAAAGCATAGACAACACTCTGGCTGGGAATTACACTCCTAGAGGGAGCCCCAATGAAGCTATCTCCTGGTGTGGCATTATCAGAGGGCACTGTGGCATTATCTATGGGTGGCTGTCTGGCAGTATTTACAGAGGGCACTGTGGCATTATCTATGGGTGGGTGTGTGGCAGTATCTGCAGAGGGAAATGTGGCATTATCTATGGGTTGCTGTCTGGGAGTATCTACAGAGGGCACTGTGGCATTATCTACGGGTGGGTGTGTGGCACTATCTGCAGAGGGCACTGTGGCATTATCTACGGGTGGGTGTGTGGCCGTATCTATAGAGGACACTGTGGCATTATCTACAAGGGATGTGTGCAGCATTATCTAGAGGGAGCCCCAATGAAGCTATCTCCTGGTGTGGCATTATCTACAGCGGGCACTGTGGCATTATCTATGGGTGGCTGTCTGGCAGTATCTACAGAGGGCACTGTGGCATTATCTACGGTTGGGTGTGTGGCAGTATCTGCAGAGGGCACTGTGGCATTATCTACGGGTGGGTGTGTGGCAGTATCTACAGAGGGCACTGTGGCATTTTCTGTTATGGAATCACTGGTTGCGCAATTCCCAAAAGTCTGTTGGAGACTGTCGGTAGTAAGCGTGCTAAAAAAAAACGCAACCCCAAATCCGTCACAACTCTAAATGGCCGAGTCTAAGGCTACTCTGAGGTATCGGCAGAGCCCACCGCAAGGTGGGATGGTTTATGCTGCACAGAACCCAGGTTGTTCTAACAGAGTTCAGTGTTGGATAAGGGGGCAGTGCATGCAATAGCTGAACAGGTAACAAGACAGCCCGAGGGTAACAGAAAGTCCAAAATAGTCCAAAATAGAGCGAGTGGATATCAGGCACAGCAGAAGCAAGAACCAGCCAGATAATGTCTCCTCCTCTCTGTACCTTTACTCAAAATTAGCATAGTAGGCACGGAGGGGGAATGTAGCGGGGCAATGGGAGGGCCAAAAAATTTAAAATTGCAGCGCTGGAATCAAGAGGACGCCAGGAACAAGGGGAGGAATGTGGTTTAAAAAAACCAAAACATGACAGTTCCTCATTAGGGCGAACACCCTACAAATCAGTAAAGGGTAACTAAACGTTCCACAAACTTCTGACACGTCATAGTGACATGTCAGAAGTTTTAATTGGAGGGGTCCAAGCACTGAGACCCCCACCAATCGCTAAAACGAAGCAGCAGAAGAGCTCCTGTGAGCGCTGAGCAGCTTCGTTTCTGTTCATCTTTTTCTGGAAAGCTGAGTACAGGCTCATAGACTTTCTATTGAGTCCGCACTCCGATACATTGATTTCCGGAAAAAGCCGAACAGAAACTAAGCGGCTGAGTGATTACACGAGTACTTCTGCCTCTTTGTTATAGAGATTGGTGGGGGTCTCAGTACTCGGACCCCCACCAATCAAAACTTCTGAAATGTCCCTATGACATGTCAGAAGTTTGTCGGACGTTTAGTTACCCTTTAAGAATTTACATAACACAGAATGACAATCCCACCAACAAAATGGATGACATTTGTTTAAATATTGGAAACTTTATTCATATTTTACAATGGCATCCTTGACACCAAAAGACATTACAAGATCACGTAACACCTGAACATTCCATGACATCACAAGATCACATGACACCTGAACATTCCATTACATCACAAGATCACATGACACCTGAACATTCCATGACATCACGAGATCACATGACACCTGGACATTCCATGACATCACGAGATCACATGACACCTGAACACTCCATGACATCACAATGATGTACTTGGTGTATGAAGACCATAGACTATTGGACGGCTCATTTTTACATGAAGAGACTGAAGACCTGAGGAGAGTTCTCCACGTGACCAGCACCAAGAAAGGAAGAGAAGTCCTCCAGGTATGTAGGGAAGTCATACACCCGACATTTATGAGCTGACATATGTCCGTGCTGAGGAGATTCCAGTATCTGAACGTTCTCTATGACCATATGACCGGCCTTTCATCTTCCGGATCACGGAGTATTGGTTGATATCTACGTCTGCTATGAGCAGGAGTAGATTTGCTCCATATTTTGTGCCAATTTCTGACATTAGCGCTGCTAAATCTTTGATCCATGAGGGGCCCCGCTCCTCCTGTGAAACCCCGCTTACTATTCTTGTCACTTATAAAAGTGGTGAAATGTGTGAAAAGCTGCAAATATGACGTGCACCATAATGTGACTTCTTATACGCCATAAAAGTGGCGTAGAGCATTTGATACGTTTTCCACAATTCATATTCATGTCTATTATTGTGTATATCTGTAATTACATATGTATTCTGGGTGATATGTATACTGGGGGATATGTATACTGGGTGATATGTATACTGGGTGATCTGTATACTGGGGGATATGTATACTGGGTGATATGTATTCTGGGTGATATGTACACTGGATGATATGTATTCTGGGTGATATGTATTCTGGGTGATATGTATACTGAGTGATATGTATACTGGGTGATATGTACACTGGTGATATGTAAACTGGGTGATATGTACAGTGGGTGATATGTATACTGGGTGATATGTATACTGGGGGATATGTGTACTGGGTGATATGTATATTGGATGATATGTATACTGGGTGATATGTATACTGGATGATATGTATACTGGGGGATATGTATACTGGGGGATATGTATATTGGGTGATAAGAATACAGGGTGATATGTATACTGGGTGATATATATATACTGGGGGATATGTGTACCGGGTGATATGTATACTGGATGATAAGTATACTGGGTGATATGTATACTGGATGATATGTATACTGGGTGATATGTATACTGGGTGATATGTATACTGGGTGATATGTATACTGGGTGATATGTATACTGGGGGATATGTGTACTGGGTGATATGTATACTCGTTAATATGTATACTGGGTAATCTGTATACTAGGTGATATGTACACTGGATGATATGTATACTAGGTGATATGTATACTGGGTGATATGTATACTGGGTGATATGTATACTGGGTGATACGTATACTGGGTGATATTTATACTGGGGGATATGTATATGGGGTGATATGTATATGGGGTGATATGTATACTGGATGATATGTATACTGGGTGATATGTACACTGGATGATATGTATACTAGGTGATATATATACTGGGTGATATGTATACGGGGTGA
The DNA here is from genome assembly GCF_050947455.1 of Rhinoderma darwinii. Lineage (NCBI taxonomy): Eukaryota > Metazoa > Chordata > Amphibia > Anura > Rhinodermatidae > Rhinoderma > Rhinoderma darwinii. The sequence goes on from NC_134687.1 coordinate 2,557,593, forward strand.
TATGTATACTGGGGGATATGTATACTGAGTGATATGTATACTGGGTGATATGTACACTGGCGATATGTAAACTGGGTGATATGTACAGTGGGTGATATGTATACTGGGTGATATGTATACTTGTGGATATGTATACTGGGTGATATGTATACTGGATGATATGTATACTGGGTGATATGTATACTGGATGATATGTACACTGGTGATATGTAAACTGGGTGATATGTACAGTGGGTGATATGTATACTGGGTAATCTGTATACTAGGTGATATGTACACTGGATGATATGTATACTAGGTGATATGTATACTGGGTGATATGTATACTGGGTTATATGTATACTGGGTGATACGTATACTGGGTGATATTTATACTGGGGGATATGTATATGGGGTGATATGTATACGGGGTGATATGTATACTGGATGGTATGTATACTGGGTGATATGTACACTGGATGATATGTATACTAGGTGATATGTATACTGGGTGATATGTGTACTGGGTGATATGTATACTGGGTGATATGTATACTGGGTGATATGTATACTGGGTGATATGTATACTGGATGATATGAATACTGGATGATATGTATACTGGTTAATATGTATACTGGGTGATATGTATACTGGATGATATGTATACTGGGTAATCTGTATACTAGGTGATATGCACACTGGATGATATGTATACTAGGTGATATGTATACTGGGTGATATGTATACTGGGGGATATGTATACTGGAGGATATGTATACTGGGTGATATGTATACTAGGTGATATGTATACTGGGTGATATGTATACTGGATGATATGTATACTGGGTGATATGTATACTGGGGGATATGTATACTGGGGGATATGTATACTGGGTGATATGTATACTGGGTGATATGTATACTGGGGGATATTTATACTGGGGGATATGTATATGGGGTGATATGTATATGGGGTGATATATATACTGGGTGATATGTATACTGGGTGATATGTATACTGGGGGATATGTATACTGGGGGATATGTATACTGAGTGATATGTATACTGAGGGATTTTAGTGAACATAAAACTGAATTGTATTTTATTTTTTATTTTTTTCTAGAACAGAAATTCTCATCAAATCAAAAGTTAAAGACACAAATATATCAACTCAAAATTAAAACACAATCTCAAGATTAAGACATTTTCTCAAGATTAAGACACAATCTCAAGACTAAGGCACAGTCTCAAGACTAAGGCACAGTCTCAAGACTAAAACACAATCTCAAGACTAAGACGCAATCTGAAGATTAAGACACAATCTCAAGACTAAGACACAATCTCAAGAATAAAACACAATCTCAGGATTAAGACACAATCTCAAGATTAAGACACAATCTCAAGACTACGACACAATCTCAAGACTACGACACAATCTCAAGAATAAAACACAATATCAAGATTAAGACACAATCTCAAGACTAAGACACAATCTCAAGAATAAGACACAATCTCTAGATTAAGACACAATCTCGAGACTAAAACACAATCTCAGGATTAAGACACAATCTCAAGATTAAGACACAATCTCAAGACTACGACACAATCTCAAGATTAAGACACAATCTCAAGACTAAAACACAATCTTAAAACTAAGAAACAATCTGAAGATTAAGACACAATCTCAAGAGTAAGACACAATCTCTAAAATAAGACACAATCTCAAGATTTAGACACAATCTCAAGACTAAAACACAATTTCAAGACTAAGACACAATCTCAAGATTAAGACAACAATTTTAAGACTAAGACACAATCTCAAGACTGAGACACAATCTCAAGACTAAGTCACAATCTCAAGACAAAAACACAATCTCAAGACTAAAACACAATCTCAGGATTAAGACACAATCTCAAGATTAAGACGCAATCTGAAGATTAAGACACAATCTCAAGACTAAGACACAATCTCAAGAATAAAACACAATCTCAGGATTAAGACACAATCTCAAGATTAAGACACAATCTCAAGACTACGACACAATCTCAAGATTAAGACACAATCTCAAGAATAAGACACAATCTTAAAACTAAGAAACAATCTCAAGATTAAGACACAATCTCAAGAGTAAGACACAATCTCTAAAATAAGACACAATCTCAAGATTTAGACACAATCTCAAGACTAAAACACAACCTTAAGAATAAGAAACAATCTCAAGATTAAGACACAATCTCAAGACTAAGACACAATCTCAAGAATAAGACGCAATCTCAAGAATAAGACGCAATCTCAAGACTAAGTCACAATCTCAAGACTAAAACACAATCTCAGGATTACGACACAATCTCAAGATTAAGACACAATCTCAAGACTACGACACAATCTCAAGACTACGACACAATCTCAAGATTAAGACAAAATCTAAAGACTAAGAAACAATCTCAAGAATAAGACACAATCTCAAGAATAAGACACAATCTCAAGACTAAAACACAATCTCAGGATTAAGACACAATCTCAAGATTAAGACAATCTCAAGATTAAGGCACAATATCAAGACTAAGACTCAATATCAAGATTAAGACACAATCTCAAGACTAAGAAACAATCTCAAGATTAAGACACAATCTCAAAACTAAGAAACAATCTCAAGATTAAGACACAATTTCAAGATTAAGACACAATCTCAAGACTAAAACACAATCTCAAGACTAAAACACAATTTCAAGACTAAGACACAATCTCAAGATTAAGACACAATCTCAAGATTAAGACACAATTTTAAGACTAAGACACAATCTCAAGACTGAGACACAATCTCAAGACTAAGTCACAATCTCAAGACAAAAACACAATCTCAAGACTAAAACACAATCTCAGGATTTAGACACAATCTCAAGATTAAGACACAATCTCAAGACTACGACACAATCTCAAGAATAAGACACAATCTCAAGAATAAGAAATAATCTCAAGACTAAAACACAATCTCAGGATTAAGACACAATCTCAAGATTAAGACACAATCTCAAGATTAAGACACAATATCAAGGCTAAGACTCAATATCAAGATTAAGACACAATTTTAAGACTAAGACACAATCTCAAGACTAAGACACAATCTCAAGACTAAGAAACAATCTCAAGATTAAGACACAACCTCAAAACTAAGAAACAATCTCAAGATTAAGATACAATCTCAAGACTAAAACACAATCTCAAGACTAAGACACAATCTCAAGACTGAAACACAATTTCAGGATTAATACACAATCTCAAGATTAAGACACAATCTCAAGACTACGACACAATCTCAAGAATAATACACAATCTCAAGATTAAGACACAATCTCAAGATTAAGACACAATCTCAAGATTAAGACACAATCTCAAGATTAAGACACAATCTCAAGATTAAGACACAATCTCTAGATTAAGACACAATTTCAAGAATAAAACACAATCTCAAGATTAAGACACAATCTGAACACTAAAACACAATCTCAAGACTAAGACACAATCTGAACACTAAAACACAATCTCAAGACTAAGACACAATCTCAAGACTACGACACAATCTCAAGACTACGACACAATCTCAAGATTAAGACAAAATCTAAAGACTAAGAAACAATCTCAAGAATAAGACACAATCTCAAGAATAAGACACAATCTCAAGACTAAAACACAATCTCAGGATTAAGACACAATCTCAAGATTAAGACAATCTCAAGATTAAGGCACAATATCAAGACTAAGACTCAATATCAAGATTAAGACACAATCTCAAGACTAAGAAACAATCTCAAGATTAAGACACAATCTCAAAACTAAGAAACAATCTCAAGATTAAGACACAATTTCAAGATTAAGACACAATCTCAAGACTAAAACACAATCTCAAGACTAAAACACAATTTCAAGACTAAGACACAATCTCAAGATTAAGACACAATCTCAAGATTAAGACACAATTTTAAGACTAAGACACAATCTCAAGACTGAGACACAATCTCAAGACTAAGTCACAATCTCAAGACAAAAACACAATCTCAAGACTAAAACACAATCTCAGGATTTAGACACAATCTCAAGATTAAGACACAATCTCAAGACTACGACACAATCTCAAGAATAAGACACAATCTCAAGAATAAGAAATAATCTCAAGACTAAAACACAATCTCAGGATTAAGACACAATCTCAAGATTAAGACACAATCTCAAGATTAAGACACAATATCAAGGCTAAGACTCAATATCAAGATTAAGACACAATTTTAAGACTAAGACACAATCTCAAGACTAAGACACAATCTCAAGACTAAGAAACAATCTCAAGATTAAGACACAACCTCAAAACTAAGAAACAATCTCAAGATTAAGATACAATCTCAAGACTAAAACACAATCTCAAGACTAAGACACAATCTCAAGACTGAAACACAATTTCAGGATTAATACACAATCTCAAGATTAAGACACAATCTCAAGACTACGACACAATCTCAAGAATAATACACAATCTCAAGATTAAGACACAATCTCAAGATTAAGACACAATCTCAAGATTAAGACACAATCTCAAGATTAAGACACAATCTCTAGATTAAGACACAATTTCAAGAATAAAACACAATCTCAAGATTAAGACACAATCTGAACACTAAAACACAATCTCAAGACTAAGACACAATCTGAACACTAAAACACAATCTCAAGACTAAGACACAATCTCAAGATTAAGACACAATCTCAAGACTAACACAATCTCAAGACTATGAAACAATCTCAAGATTAAGACACAATCTCAAGACTAAGACACAATCTCAAGAATAAAACACAATCTCAAGATTAAGACACAATCTCAAGATTAAGACACAATCTCAAGACTAACACAATCTCAAGACTAAGAAACAATCTCAGGATTAAGACACAATCTCAAGACTAAGACACAATCTCAAGATTAAGACACAATCTCAAGACTAACACAATCTCAAGACTAAGAAACAATCTCAGGATTAAGACACAATCTCAAGACTAAGACACAATCTCAAGAATAAGACACAGTGGAGAAATCATGGGAAGATTAAGACGTAGTCACTAGACAGAGATCAGGTTAGAATAAAGGTGTTTTCCCATAAACAACATTCATCACTTATCCTACAGGACGGGTGATAGAGATCTGATGGCTGGAAGTGCGAGCGCTGGGACCCCAGTGATCACTAGAACGTAGGTCTATGTTTCCCCTGTGTACATGGAGTGTTAGTGCACATGCGTGACCACCGCCCCACTCACTGTCTACCGGTCGGAGACCTCCGAGTTGCTCCATTGTCTGTCCTAACCTTAGTATAGCCGGGAAGGCGTACTCTACAGTGAGAGGACAGGGAGCAGGGCTATGTCTCCATTTGGAGTGTCCGTACTGGACTTGGGAGGCAGTTTTAGCTCCGTCCATTTTCTGGGCAGTGAATAGAGCAGTGGTCACTCCTGTGAACTATGGCTCTATTCACAATGGGGACTCGGGGACCTGCGTTCCTGTAAACGCTGGGGTCCTAGCGCTCGCACCTCCAGCCATCAGACATCACACTATTTTGTTTGTGGGAAAACACCTTTTAGATTTGGAGGGTTCATTCTTTTAGATTGTAAGCTCCTAGGAGCAGGGCTTAAGATTTGGTGGAACCCTTAGGAAATGACGGGATCCTCTCTTTAGCGTTAGGCGTCCTGGTAATATTTGGTTGTGAACTGTCGGAGAGGATTCCTTTCGTTACATTGTAATGTAGACGTGTCACATTGTATTGGATGTTATAACCAGACTGCTTTATGTCCAGATGCAGCAGGCAGACGATCGATCTGATCCAGGGTGATCTCCGATCGCCACATATGGGGTCAGGAAGGAATTATTTTCCCCCTTAGAGACAGATCTCCGGGGGTTTTCTTCGCCTTCCTCTGGATCACTGGGTTGTGGTTCTTACCTCAGGACCTTACAATGAGAATTGTCCTTTGTGACAATTGCTGGACGGTCAGACTGACTGTCACCCGGAGTTTACACTCCCCAGGTCCTGAATTAAGAGCCACAACTCTCATCATTTAATAAAATAGAGGAAGTCATTCTTTTTATGACACTTCTGCTTATTGCTAAAACCATCGTCTCTGGTGTCGTTATTCTGCGGGATTCTTCCATAACACGGGTGTAATATAATAGAGGAGGGGGCAGATTTATGTAGACAGGCGTTCCATAGACCAGTCTGAAACACAAGTGTCTCGGAGTAAAGCGCGGCCACATTTCTAGAAGGTCCAGGTCTCGGAATAAATTTGGGGCATTTTGGTCTGTCTTAGGGTATGTTCACACGGCAGCGTCCGTAACGGCTGAAATTACGGGTCTGTTTTCAGGAGAAAACAGCCCCGTCATTTCAGGAATAACGGCATGTGCAGGCGCTTGAACGCCGCGTCCCTTACGGACGTAACTGGAGCTGGTTTTCCATGGAGTCCATGGAAAACGGCTCAATTTACATCTGAAGAAGTGACATGACACTTCTTTGGCGCGGGCGTCTATTTACGCGCCGTCTTTTGACAGCGACGCGTAAATATACGCCTCGTGTGAACAGACAAACGTCAGCCCATTGCTTTCAATGGGCAGATGTTTGTCAACGCTTTCAAGCCGTATTTTCGGACGTAATTCCAGGCGTAAAACGCCCGAATTACGTCCGTAAATAGGCCGTGTGAACATACCCTTAGAGTCAGGAAAGAAAGCATAGATTTACTCTACAATCTGCAGCATCTTCTGTGGTGAGAATTAGTAAATCTGTCAGACCAACGGCGGCCTCGGCCCTTTACAATTAACCCCGTCTAATGTTCAAAAGTAGTGAGAGACCAGAAAAGCTGCAGATTTTATCACAAATAGGGCGCGCGCCAACATTGCGTCATTTCTACACCAGAAAGCGGACGTCATTCCACTGATAAATTCCCCAGGATCATTGGTAACCCCCATATTATAGGAACATCTGGAGCACAACCCGGCCAGTCCTCACTCCAACATCCACCACGTCCAGCAGTTTACAATATTCAGCCAAGGATTGCCACATTTTTACCATAAAATACCGACCAGGGTAAATACGGGCGGCGGTTTTCAGGGGTGGCTTAACACAGAGTTTGATTTGAAGGCGGAAGCCCGAAGAAGAGCCACAGGGGCCAGGTTTGAGCAAAAAAAATTTCAGCAAACAAGTCTAATATGTGTAAGGTCCGCGGCTGCGGCTCATCGTTCCTACTTACCCCGCCCCCCTGACGGCCGCAACCGCAGACTACCTAGTGCTGACCATTCATCTCCTTCCTAGGAGATGCCAGTACTCACTGCCGCTCTGCTCTGCAGCAGCACCTGGCATGCGCACGCGCGCTCGCGCCCGGCCTGAAAGCGCCAGCGCGTGCACTTGTATAGAGTTACTAATTAGCCCTAATCACTCTGGATTATAAGACGGGCTCTGCCCTTCAACTCATTGCCTGAGCGTTGTTTATATATAGGTATCTATATTAGTCTTGCAAATGGTCCCTTAGTGGTATCCTGTTCCCAGTGTTCCCGTGCCCTGCTACCTGTGTCCCGTGCTGCATTTGTTCCTGTGCCCTCTCTTAGTATTGGAGTCGTGTTGTACAGTCTGTTACGCCTGCTGTCGTTCCCCACGTCTGGTATAATCTGGCACGCCTGGTGCCTCCTGCCACGTTTTGCATCACCTGCCAAGTACCATCTGTGCCTAAGCTGCTGCTACTGTCTGGACTACTACAGGTACCTGTGTGTTTGGACTTTGTATAGACTTATTACACTGTTGTTTGGCCGGCTGCTACTCGGCTACAGGTTAAGAATTTGTACTCGGCACACCTTGCTTGTGTTACAAAAATATATATTTTTATTATGGATGCCAGAGGCTGCATGTGCACGTCGACGTTTCGGTCAGACAGACCTTCGTCGGGCACTGAGCCGTGCTGGGGACTGGATCGGTAAAAAATATGATGCGTATATAGCGCTGCTGTGGTCAGTAATCGGCGGCTTACCGCTCTGTGTTGGCGCCAAAATATATATTTTTGTAACACAAGCAAGGTGTGCCGAGTACAAATTCTTAACCTATACCCGGGTTGGGACCCTACCTCGAGCACCCAAAGAAACCAGTGCCATCTGAACACAACCATATATGCTACTCGGCTACGGCGGTGCGGCCTAGCTGGTCCACATACCCACAGATCGTGACAATATGACTTCAACATGTGGATATTTGTATTCATAAAACATTTGTGTCTTACTGGAGATGTCTATGCTGGGGAATCTACACAATCTTCTAATTTCGTTCTGGTTTGTGAACAACATCCGAACAACATCCGAAAGTTCCTCTTGTATACTGGTCTCTGGATCTTCTATGTATATATGTCTCTGTATACTGGTCTCTGGATCTTCTATGTATATATGTCTCTGTATACTGGCCTCTGGATCTTCTATGTATATATGTATCTGTATACTGGTCTCTGGATCTTCTATGTATATATGTCTCTGTATACTGGCCTCTGGATCTTCTATGAATATATGTCTCCGTATACTTGTCTCTGGATCTTCTATGTGTATATGTCTCTGTATACTTGTCTCTGGATCTTCTATGTGTATATGTCTCTGTATACTGGTCTCTAGATCTATGTATATATGTCTCTGTATACTGGTCTCTGGATCTTCTATGTATATATGTCTCTGTATACTGGTCTCTAGATCTATGTATATATGTCTCTGTATACTGGTCTCTGGATCTTCTATGTATATATGTCTCTGTATACTGGTCTCTAGATCTATGTATATATGTCTCTGTATACTGGTCTCTGGATATTCTATGTATATATGTCCTTGTATACTGGTATCTAGATCTTCTTTGTATATATGTCTCTGTATACTGTTCTCTGGATCTTCTATGTATATATGTCTCTGTATACTGGTCTCTGGATCTTCTATGTATATATGTCTCTGTATACTGTTCTCTGGATCTTCTATGTATATATGTCTCTGTATACTGGTCTCTAGATCTATGTATATATGTCTCTGTATACTGGTTTCTGGATCTTCTATGTATATATGTCTCTGTATACTGGTCTCAGGATCTTCTATGTGTATATGTCTCTGTATACTGGTCTCTGGATCTTCTATGTATATATGTCTCTGTATACTGGTCTCTGGATCTTCTATGTATATATGTCTCTGTATACTGGTCTCTGGATCTTCTATGTGTATATGTCTCTGTATACTGGTCTCTGGATCTTCTATGTGTATATGTCTCTGTATACTGGTCTCTGGATCTTCTATGTGTATATGTCTCTGTGTACTGGTCTCTGGATCTTCTATGTGTATATGTCTCTGTATACGGGTCTCTGGATCTTCTTTGTATATATGTCTCTGTATACTGGTCTCTGGATCTTCTATGTATATATGTCTCTGTATACTGGTCTCTGGATTTTCTATGTATATATGTCTCTGTATACTGGTCTCTGGATCTTCTATGTATATATGTATCTGTATACTGGTCTCTGGATCTTCTATGTATATATGTCTCTGTATACTGGTCTCTTAATCTTCTATGTATATATGTCTCTGTATACTGGTCTCTGGATCTTCTATGTATATATGTCTCTGTATACTGGTCTCTGGATCTTCTATGTATATATGTCTCTGTATACTGGTCTCTGGATCTTCTATGTATATATGTCTCTGTATACTGGTCTCTGGATCTTCTATGTATATATGTCTCTGTATACTGGTCTCTGGATCTTCTATGTATATATGTCTCTGTATACTGGTCTCTGGATCTTCTATGTATAGATGTCTCTGTATACTGGTCTCTGGATCTTCTATGTATATATGTCTCTGTATACTGGTCTCTGGATCTTCTATGTATATATGTCTCTGTATACTGGTCTCTAGATCTATGTATATATGTCTCTCTATACTGGTCTCTGGATCTTCTATGTATATATGTCTCTGTATACTGGTCTCTGGATCTTCTATGTATATATGTCTCTGTATACTGGTCTCTGGATCTTCTATGTATATATGTCTCTGTATACTGGTCTCTAGATCTATGTATATATGTCTCTGTATACTGGTCTCTAGATCTATGTATACATGTCTCTGTATACTGGTCTCTGGATCTTCTATGTATATATGTCTCTGTATACTGGTCTCTAGATCTTCTATGTATATATGTCTCTGTATACTGTTCTCTGGATCTTCTATGTATATATGTCTCTGTATACTGGTCTCTGGATCTTCTATGTATATATGTCTCTGTATACTGGTCTCTGGATCTTCTATGTATATATGTCTCTGTATACTGGTCTCTGGATCTTCTATGTATATATGTCTCTGTATACTGGTCTCTGGATCTTCTATGTATATATGTCTCTGTATACTGGTCTCTGGATCTTCTATGTATATATGTATCTGTATACTGGTCTCTGGATCTTCTATGTATATATGTCTCTGTATACTGGTCTCTTGATCTTCTATGTATATATGTCTCTGTATACTGGTCTCTGGATCTTCTATGTATATATGTCTCTGTATACTGGTCTCTGGATCTTCTATGTACATATGTCTCTGTATACTGGTCTCTGGATCTTCTATGTATAAATGTCTCTGTATACTGGTCTCTGGATCTTCTATGTATATATGTCTCTGTATACTGGTCTCTGGATCTTCTATGTATATATGTCTCTGTATACTGGTCTCTGGATCTTCTATGTGTATATGTCTCTGTGTACTGGTCTCTGGATCTTCTATGTGTATATGTCTCTGTATACGGGTCTCTGGATCTTCTTTGTATATATGTCTCTGTATACTGGTCTCTGGATCTTCTATGTGTATATGTCTCTGTATACTGGTCTCTGGATCTTCTATGTATATATGTCTCTGTATACTGTTCTCTGGATCTTCTATGTATATATGTCTCTGTATACTGGTCTCTAGATCTATGTATATATGTCTCTGTATACTGGTTTCTGGATCTTCTATGTATATATGTCTCTGTATACTGGTCTCAGGATCTTCTATGTGTATATGTCTCTGTATACTGGTCTCTGGATCTTCTATGTATATATGTCTCTGTATACTGGTCTCTGGATCTTCTATGTATATATGTCTCTGTATACTGGTCTCTGGATCTTCTATGTGTATATGTCTCTGTATACTGGTCTCTGGATCTTCTATGTGTATATGTCTCTGTATACTGGTCTCTGGATCTTCTATGTGTATATGTCTCTGTGTACTGGTCTCTGGATCTTCTATGTGTATATGTCTCTGTATACGGGTCTCTGGATCTTCTTTGTATATATGTCTCTGTATACTGGTCTCTGGATCTTCTATGTATATATGTCTCTGTATACTGGTCTCTGGATTTTCTATGTATATATGTCTCTGTATACTGGTCTCTGGATCTTCTATGTATATATGTATCTGTATACTGGTCTCTGGATCTTCTATGTATATATGTCTCTGTATACTGGTCTCTTAATCTTCTATGTATATATGTCTCTGTATACTGGTCTCTGGATCTTCTATGTATATATGTCTCTGTATACTGGTCTCTGGATCTTCTATGTATATATGTCTCTGTATACTGGTCTCTGGATCTTCTATGTATATATGTCTCTGTATACTGGTCTCTGGATCTTCTATGTATATATGTCTCTGTATACTGGTCTCTGGATCTTCTATGTATATATGTCTCTGTATACTGGTCTCTGGATCTTCTATGTATAGATGTCTCTGTATACTGGTCTCTGGATCTTCTATGTATATATGTCTCTGTATACTGGTCTCTGGATCTTCTATGTATATATGTCTCTGTATACTGGTCTCTAGATCTATGTATATATGTCTCTCTATACTGGTCTCTGGATCTTCTATGTATATATGTCTCTGTATACTGGTCTCTGGATCTTCTATGTATATATGTCTCTGTATACTGGTCTCTGGATCTTCTATGTATATATGTCTCTGTATACTGGTCTCTAGATCTATGTATATATGTCTCTGTATACTGGTCTCTAGATCTATGTATACATGTCTCTGTATACTGGTCTCTGGATCTTCTATGTATATATGTCTCTGTATACTGGTCTCTAGATCTTCTATGTATATATGTCTCTGTATACTGTTCTCTGGATCTTCTATGTATATATGTCTCTGTATACTGGTCTCTGGATCTTCTATGTATATATGTCTCTGTATACTGGTCTCTGGATCTTCTATGTATATATGTCTCTGTATACTGGTCTCTGGATCTTCTATGTATATATGTCTCTGTATACTGGTCTCTGGATCTTCTATGTATATATGTCTCTGTATACTGGTCTCTGGATCTTCTATGTATATATGTATCTGTATACTGGTCTCTGGATCTTCTATGTATATATGTCTCTGTATACTGGTCTCTTGATCTTCTATGTATATATGTCTCTGTATACTGGTCTCTGGATCTTCTATGTATATATGTCTCTGTATACTGGTCTCTGGATCTTCTATGTACATATGTCTCTGTATACTGGTCTCTGGATCTTCTATGTATAAATGTCTCTGTATACTGGTCTCTGGATCTTCTATGTATATATGTCTCTGTATACTGGTCTCTGGATCTTCTATGTATATATGTCTCTGTATACTGGTCTCTGGATCTTCTATGTGTATATGTCTCTGTGTACTGGTCTCTGGATCTTCTATGTGTATATGTCTCTGTATACGGGTCTCTGGATCTTCTTTGTATATATGTCTCTGTATACTGGTCTCTGGATCTTCTATGTATATATGTCTCTGTATACTGGTCTCTGGATTTTCTATGTATATATGTCTCTGTATACTGGTCTCTGGATCTTCTATGTATATATGTATCTGTATACTGGTCTCTGGATCTTCTATGTATATATGTCTCTGTATACTGGTCTCTTGATCTTCTATGTATATATGTCTCTGTATACTGGTCTCTGGATCTTCTATGTATATATGTCTCTGTATACTGGTCTCTGGATCTTCTATGTACATATGTCTCTGTATACTGGTCTCTGGATCTTCTATGTATATATGTCTCTGTATACTGGTCTCTGGATCTTCTATGTATATATGTCTCTGTATACTGGTCTCTGGATCTTCTATGTATATATGTCTCTGTATACTGGTCTCTGGATCTTCTATGTGTATATGTCTCTGTATACTGGTCTCTGGATCTTCTATGTGTATATGTCTCTGTATAGTGGTCTCTGGATCTTCTATGTGTATATGTCTCTGTATAGTGGTCTCTGGATCTTCTATGTGTATATGTCTCTGTATACTGGTCTCTGGATCTTCTATGTGTATATGTCTCTGTATACTGGTCTCTGGATCTTCTATGTGTATATGTCGCTTTATACTGGTCTCTGTATCTTCTATGTGTATATGTCTCTGTATACTGGTCTCTGGATATTCTATGTATATATGTCTCTGTATACTGGTCTCTGGATCTTCTATGTATATATGTCTCTGTATACTGGTCTCTGGATCTTCTATGTGTATATGTCTCTGTATATTGGTCTCTGGATCTTCTATGTGTATATGTCTCTGTATACTGGTCTCTGGATCTTCTATGTGTATAGGTCTCTGTATACTTGTCTCTGGATCTTCTATGTGTATATGTCTCTGTATACTGGTCTCTGGATCTTCTATGTATATATGTCTCTGTATACTGGTCTCTGGATCTTCTATGTATATATGTCTCTGTATACTGGTCTCTGGATCTTCTATGTATATATGTCTCTGTATACTGGTCTCTGGATCTTCTATGTATATATGTCTCTGTATACTGGTCTCTGGATCTTCTATGTATATATGTCTCTGTATACTGGTCTCTGGATCTTCTATGTATATATGTCTCTGTATACTGGTCTCTGGATCTTCTATGTATATATGTCTCTGTATACTGGTCTCCGGATCTTCTATGTGTATATGTCTCTGTATACTGGTCTCTGGATCTTCTATGTATATATGTCTCTGTATACTGGTCTCTGGATCTTCTATGTATATATGTCTCTGTATACTGTTCTCTGGATCTTCTATGTATATATGTCTCTGTATACTGGTCTCTGGATCTTCTATGTGTATAGGTCTCTGTATACTTGTCTCTGGATCTTCTATGTGTATATGTCTCTGTATACTGGTCTCTGGATCTTCTATGTATATATGTCTCTGTATACTGGTCTCTAGATCTATGTATATATGTCTCTGTATACTGGTCTCTGGATCTTCTATGTATATAAGTCCTTGTATACTGGTATCTAGATCTTCTTTGTATATATGTCTCTGTATACTGTTCTCTGGATCTTCTATGTATATATGTCTCTGTATACTGGTCTCTCGGTTCTTCTATGTATATATGTCTTTGTATACTGGTCTCTGGATTTCTATGTATATATGTCTCTGTATACTGGTCTCTGGATCTTCTATGTATATATGTCTCTGTATACTCGTCTCTGGATCTTCTATGTATATATGTCTCTGTATACTGGTCTCTGGATCTTCTATGTGTATATGTCTCTGTATACTGGTCTCTGGATCGTCTATGTGTATATGTCTCTGTATACTGGTCTCTGGATCTTCTATGTATATATGACTCTGTATACTGGTCTCTGGATCTTCTATGTATATATGTCTCTGTATACTGGTCTCTGGATTTTCTATGTATATATGTCTCTGTATACTGGTCTCTGGATCTTCTATGTATATATGTATCTGTATACTGGTCTCTGGATCTTCTATGTATATATGTATCTGTATACTGGTCTCTGGATCTTCTATGTATATATGTCTCTGTATACTGGTCTCTGGATCTTCTATGTATATTTGTCTGTATACTGGTCTCTGGATCTTCTATGTGTATATGTCTCTGTATACTGGTCTCTGGATCTTCTATGTGTATATGTCTCTGTATACTGGTCTCTGGATCTTCTATGTGTATATGTCTCTGTATACTGGTCTCTGGATCTTCTATGTGTATATGTCTCTGTATACTGGTCTCTGGATCTTCTATGTGTATATGTCTCTGTATACTGGTCTCTGGATCTTCTATGTGTATATGTCGCTGTATACTGGTCTCTGGATCTTCTATGTGTATATGTCTCTGTATACTGGTCTCTGGATCTTCTATGTGTATATGTCTCTGTATACTGGTCTCTGGATCTTCTATGTGTATATGTCTCTGTATACTTGTCTCTGGAGCTTCTATGTGTATATGTCTCTGTATACTGGTCTCTGGATCTTCTATATATATATGTCTCTGTATACTGGTCTCTGGATCTTCTATGTATATATGTCTCTGTATACTGGTCTCTGGATCTTCTATGTGTATATGTCTCTGTATACTGGTCTCTGGATCTTCTATGTGTATATGTCTCTGTATACTGGTCTCTGGATCTTCTATGTGTATATTTCTCTGTATACTTGTCTCTGGATCTTCTATGTGTATATGTCTCTGTATACTGGTCTCTGGATCTTCTATGTATATATGTCTCTGTATACTGGTCTCTGGATCTTCTATGTATATATGTCTCTGTATACTGGTCTCTGTATCTTCTATGTATATATGTCTCTGTATACTGGTCTCTGGATCTTCTATGTATATATGTCTCTGTATACTGGTCTCTGGATCTTCTATGTGTATATGTCTCTGTATACTGGTCTCTGGATCTTCTATGTATATATGTCTCTGTATACTGTTCTCTGGATCTTCTATGTATATATGTCTCTGTATACTGGTCTCTGGATCTTCTATGTATATATGTCTCTGTATACTGGTCTCTGGATCTTCTATGTATATATGTCTCTGTATACTGGTCTCTAGATCTATGTATATATGTCTCTGTATACTGGTCTCTGGATCTTCTATGTATATATGTCTCTGTATACTGTTCTCTGGATCTTCTATGTATATATCTCTGTATACTGGTCTCTGGATCTTCTATGTATATATGCCTCTGTATACTGGTCTCTCGGTTCTTCTATGTATATATGTCTTTGTATACTGGTCTCTGGATCTTCTATGTATATATGTCTCTGTATACTGGTCTCTAGATCTATGTATATATGTCTCTGTATACTGGTCTCTGGATCTTCTATGTATATATGTCTCTGTATACTGTTCTCTGGATCTTCTATGTATATATGTCTCTGTATACTGGTCTCTGGATCTTCTATGTATATATGTCTCTGTATACTGGTCTCTGGATCTTCTATGTATATATGTCTCTGTATACTGGTCTCTGGATCTTTTATGTATATATGTCTTTGTATACTGGTCTCTGGATCTTCTATGTATATATGTCTCTGTATACTGGTCTCTGGATCTTCTATGTATATATGTCTCTGTATACTGGTCTCTGGATCTTCTATGTATATATGTCTCTGTATACTGGTCTCTGGATCTTCTATGTATATATGTCTCTGTATACTGGTCTCTGGATCTTCTATGTATATATGTCTCTGTATACTGGTCTCTAGATCTATGTATATATGTCTCTGTATACTGGTCTCTGGATCTTCTATGTATATAAGTCCTTGTATACTGGTATCTAGATCTTCTTTGTATATATGTCTCTGTATACTGTTCTCTGGATCTTCTATGTGTATATGTCTCTGTATACTGGTCTCTGGATCTTCTATGTGTATATGTCTCTGTATAGTGGTCTCTGGATCTTCTATGTGTATATGTCTCTGTATAGTGGTCTCTGGATCTTCTATGTGTATATGTCTCTGTATACTGGTCTCTGGATCTTCTATGTATATATGTCTCTGTATATTGGTCTCTGGATCTTCTATGTGTATATGTCTCTGTATACTGGTCTCTGGATCTTCTATGTGTATATGTATCTGTATACTGGTCTCTGGATCTTCTATGTGTATAGGTCTCTGTATACTTGTCTCTGGATCTTCTATGTGTATATGTCTCTGTATACTGGTCTCTGGATCTTCTATGTGTATATGTCTCTGTATACTTGTCTCTGGAGCTTCTATGTGTATATGTCTCTGTATACTGGTCTCTGGATCTTCTATGTATATATGTCTCTGTATACTGGTCTCTGGATCTTCTATGTATATATGTCTCTGTATACTGGTCTCTGGATCTTCTATGTGTATATGTCTCTGTATACTGGTCTCTGGATCTTCTATGTGTATATGTCTCTGTATACTGGTCTCTGGATCTTCTATGTGTATATGTCTCTGTATACTGGTCTCTGGATCTTCTATGTGTATAGGTCTCTGTATACTTGTCTCTGGATCTTCTATGTGTATATGTCTCTGTATACTGGTCTCTGGATCTTCTATGTATATATGTCTCTGTATACTGGTCTCTTGATCTTCTATGTATATATGTCTCTGTATACTGGTCTCTGGATCTTCTATGTATATATGTCTCTGTATACTGGTCTCTGGATCTTCTATGTGTATATGTCTCTGTATACTGGTCTCTGGATCTTCTATGTGTATATGTCTCTGTATACTGGTCTCTGGATCTTCTATGTATATATGTCTCTGTATACTGGTCTCTGGATCTTCTATGTATATATGTCTCTGTATACTGGTCTCTGGATCTTCTATGTATATATGTCTCTGTATACTGGTCTCTGGATCTTCTATGTATATATGTCTCTGTATACTGGTCTCTGGATCTTCTATGTGTATATGTCTCTGTATACTGGTCTCTGGATCTTCTATGTGTATATGTCTCTGTATACTGGTCTCTGGATCTTCTATGTGTATATGTCTCTGTATACTGGTCTCTGGATCTTCTATGTATATATGTCTCTGTATACTGGTCTCTGGATCTTCTATGTATATATGTCTCTGTATACTGGTCTCTGGATCTTCTATGTATATATGTCTCTGTATACTGGTCTCTGGATCTTCTATGTGTATATGTCTCTGTATACTGGTCTCTGGATCTTCTATGTGTATATGTCTCTGTATAGTGGTCTCTGGATCTTCTATGTGTATATGTCTCTGTATAGTGGTCTCTGGATCTTCTATGTGTATATGTCTCTGTATACTGGTCTCTGGATCTTCTATGTGTATATGACTCTGTATACTGGTCTCTGGATCTTCTATGTGTATATGTCACTTTATACTGGTCTCTGGATCTTCTATGTGTATATGTCTCTGTATACTGGTCTCTGGATCTTCTATGTGTATATGTCTCTGTGTACTGGTCTCTGGATCTTCTATGTGTATATGTCTCTGTGTACTGGTCTCTGGATCTTCTATGTGTATATGTCTCTGTATACGGGTCTCTGGATCTTCTTTGTATATATGTCTCTGTATACTGGTCTCTGGATCTTCTATGTATATATGTCTCTGTATACTGGTCTCTGGATTTTCTATGTATATATGTCTCTGTATACTGGTCTCTGGATCTTCTATGTATATATGTATCTGTATACTGGTCTCTGGATCTTCTATGTATATATGTCTCTGTATACTGGTCTCTTGATCTTCTATGTATATATGTCTCTGTATACTGGTCTCTGGATCTTCTATGTATATATGTCTCTGTATACTGGTCTCTGGATATTCTATGTACATATGTCTCTGTATACTGGTCTCTGGATCTTCTATGTATATATGTCTCTGTATACTGGTCTCTGGATCTTCTATGTATATATGTCTCTGTATACTGGTCTCTGGATCTTCTATGTATATATGTCTCTGTATACTGGTCTCTGGATCTTCTATGTGTATATGTCTCTGTATACTGGTCTCTGGATCTTCTATGTGTATATGTCTCTGTATAGTGGTCTCTGGATCTTCTATGTGTATATGTCTCTGTATAGTGGTCTCTGGATCTTCTATGTGTATATGTCTCTGTATACTGGTCTCTGGATCTTCTATGTGTATATGTCTCTGTATACTGGTCTCTGGATCTTCTATGTGTATATGTCACTTTATACTGGTCTCTGGATCTTCTATGTGTATATGTCTCTGTATACTGGTCTCTGGATATTCTATGTATATATGTCTCTGTATACTGGTCTCTGGATCTTCTATGTATATATGTCTCTGTATATTGGTCTCTGGATCTTCTATGTGTATATGTCTCTGTATACTGTTCTCTGGATCTTCTATGTGTATATGTATCTGTATACTGGTCTCTGGATCTTCTATGTGTATAGGTCTCTGTATACTTGTCTCTGGATCTTCTATGTGTATATGTCTCTGTATACTGGTCTCTGGATCTTCTATGTGTATATGTCTCTGTATACTTGTCTCTGGAGCTTCTATGTGTATATGTCTCTGTATACTGGTCTCTGGATCTTCTATGTATATATGTCTCTGTATACTGGTCTCTGGATCTTCTATGTATATATGTCTCTGTATACTGGTCTCTGGATCTTCTATGTGTATATGTCTCTGTATACTGGTCTCTGGATCTTCTATGTGTATATGTCTCTGTATACTGGTCTCTGGATCTTCTATGTGTATATGTCTCTGTATACTGGTCTCTGGATCTTCTATGTGTATAGGTCTCTGTATACTTGTCTCTGGATCTTCTATGTGTATATGTCTCTGTATACTGGTCTCTGGATCTTCTATGTATATATGTCTCTGTATACTGGTCTCTTGATCTTCTATGTATATATGTCTCTGTATACTGGTCTCTGGATCTTCTATGTATATATGTCTCTGTATACTGGTCTCTGGATCTTCTATGTGTATATGTCTCTGTATACTGGTCTCTGGATCTTCTATGTGTATATGTCTCTGTATACTGGTCTCTGGATCTTCTATGTATATATGTCTCTGTATACTGGTCTCTGGATCTTCTATGTATATATGTCTCTGTATACTGGTCTCTGGATCTTCTATGTATATATGTCTCTGTATACTGGTCTCTGGATCTTCTATGTATATATGTCTCTGTATACTGGTCTCTGGATCTTCTATGTGTATATGTCTCTGTATACTGGTCTCTGGATCTTCTATGTGTATATGTCTCTGTATACTGGTCTCTGGATCTTCTATGTGTATATGTCTCTGTATACTGGTCTCTGGATCTTCTATGTATATATGTCTCTGTATACTGGTCTCTGGATCTTCTATGTATATATGTCTCTGTATACTGGTCTCTGGATCTTCTATGTATATATGTCTCTGTATACTGGTCTCTGGATCTTCTATGTATATATGTCTCTGTATACTGGTCTCTGGATCTTCTATGTATATATGTTTCTGTATACTGGTCTCTGGATCTTCTATGTATATATGTCTCTGTATACTGGTCTCTGGATCTTTTATGTATATATGTCTCTGTATACTGGTCTCTAGATCAATGTATATATGTCTCTGTATACTGGTCTCTGGATCTTCTATGTATATATGTCTCTGTATACTGTTCTCTGGATCTTCTATGTATATATCTCTGTATACTGGTCTCTGGATCTTCTATGTATATATGTCTCTGTATACTGGTCTCTCGGTTCTTCTATGTATATATGTCTTTGTATACTGGTCTCTGGATCTTCTATGTATATATGTCTCTGTATACTGGTCTCTAGATCTATGTATATATGTCTCTGTATACTGGTCTCTGGATCTTCTATGTATATATGTCTCTGTATACTGTTCTCTGGATCTTCTATGTATATATGTCTCTGTATACTGGTCTCTGGATCTTCTATGTATATATGTCTCTGTATACTGGTCTCTGGATCTTCTATGTATATATGTCTCTGTATACTGGTCTCTGGATCTTCTATGTATATATGTCTCTGTATACTGGTCTCTGGATCTTCTATGTATATATGTCTCTGTATACTGTTCTCTGGATCTTCTATGTATATATGTCTCTGTATACTGGTCTCTGGATCTTCTATGTATATATGTCTCTGTATACTGGTCTCTGGATCTTCTATGTATATATGTCTCTGTATACTGGTCTCTGGATCTTCTATGTATATATGTCTCTGTATACTGGTCTCTAGATCTATGTATATATGTCTCTGTATACTGGTCTCTGGATCTTCTATGTATATATGTCTCTGTATACTGGTATCTAGATCTATGTATATATGTCTCTGTATACTGGTCTCTGGATCTTCTATGTATATATGTTTCTGTATACTGGTCTCTAGATCTATGTATATATGTCTCTGTATACTGGTCTCTGGATCTTCTATGTATATATGTCTCTGTATACTGGTCTCTGGATCTTCTATGTATATATGTCTCTGTATACTGGTCTCTAGATCTATGTATATATGTCTCTGTATACTGGTCTCTGGATCTTCTATGTGTATATGTCTCTGTATACTGGTCTCTGGATCTTCTATGTGTATAGGTCTCTGTATACTTGTCTCTGGATCTTCTATGTGTATATGTCTCTGTATACTGGTCTCTGGATCTTCTATGTATATATGTCTCTGTATACTGGTCTCTGGATCTTCTATGTATATATGTCTCTGTATACTGGTCTCTGGATCTTCTATGTGTATATGTCTCTGTATACTGGTCTCTGGATCTTCTATGTATATATGTCTCTGTATACTGGTCTCTGGATCTTCTATGTATATATGTCTCTGTATACTGTTCTCTGGATCTTCTATGTATATATGTCTCTGTATACTGGTCTCTGGATCTTCTATGTATATATGTCTCTGTATACTGGTCTCTGGATCTTCTATGTATATATGTCTCTGTATACTGGTCTCTGGATCTTCTATGTATATATGTCTCTGTATACTGGTCTCTGGATCTTCTATGTATATATGTCTCTGTATACTGGTCTCCGGATCTTCTATGTATATATGTCTCTGTATACTGGTCTCCGGATCTTCTATGTATATATGTCTCTGTATACTGGTCTCTGGATCTTCTATGTATATATGTCTCTGTATACTGGTCTCTGGATCTTCTATGTATATATGTCTCTGTATACTGGTCTCTGGATCTTCTATGTATATATGTCTCTGTATACTGGTCTCTGGATCTTCTATGTATATATGTCTCTGTATACTGGTCTCTGGATCTTCTATGTATATATGTCTCTGTATACTGGTCTCTGGATCTTCTATGTATATATGTCTCTGTATACTGGTCTCTGGATCTTCTATGTATATATGTCTCTGTATACTGGTCTCTAGATCTATGTATATATGTCTCTGTATACTGGTCTCTGGATCTTCTATGTATATATGTCTCTGTATACTGGTATCTAGATCTATGTATATATGTCTCTGTATACTGGTCTCTGGATCTTCTATGTATATATGTTTCTGTATACTGGTCTCTAGATCTATGTATATATGTCTCTGTATACTGGTCTCTGGATCTTCTATGTATATATGTCTCTGTATACTGGTCTCTGGATCTTCTATGTATATATGTCTCTGTATACTGGTCTCTAGATCTATGTATATATGTCTCTGTATACTGGTCTCTGGATCTTCTATGTGTATATGTCTCTGTATACTGGTCTCTGGATCTTCTATGTGTATAGGTCTCTGTATACTTGTCTCTGGATCTTCTATGTGTATATGTCTCTGTATACTGGTCTCTGGATCTTCTATGTATATATGTCTCTGTATACTGGTCTCTGGATCTTCTATGTATATATGTCTCTGTATACTGGTCTCTGGATCTTCTATGTGTATATGTCTCTGTATACTGGTCTCTGGATCTTCTATGTATATATGTCTCTGTATACTGGTCTCTGGATCTTCTATGTATATATGTCTCTGTATACTGTTCTCTGGATCTTCTATGTATATATGTCTCTGTATACTGGTCTCTGGATCTTCTATGTATATATGTCTCTGTATACTGGTCTCTGGATCTTCTATGTATATATGTCTCTGTATACTGGTCTCTGGATCTTCTATGTATATATGTCTCTGTATACTGGTCTCTGGATCTTCTATGTATATATGTCTCTGTATACTGGTCTCCGGATCTTCTATGTATATATGTCTCTGTATACTGGTCTCCGGATCTTCTATGTATATATGTCTCTGTATACTGGTCTCTGGATCTTCTATGTATATATGTCTCTGTATACTGGTCTCTGGATCTTCTATGTATATATGTCTCTGTATACTGGTCTCTGGATCTTCTATGTATATATGTCTCTGTATACTGGTCTCTGGATCTTCTATGTATATATGTCTCTGTATACTGGTCTCTGGATCTTCTATGTATATATGTCTCTGTATACTGGTCTCTGGATCTTCTATGTATATATGTCTCTGTATACTGGTCTCTGGATCTTCTATGTATATATGTCTCTGTATACTGGTCTCTGGATCTTCTATGTATATATGTCTCTGTATACTGGTCTCTGGATCTTCTATGTATATATGTCTCTGTATACTGGTCTCTGGATCTTCTATGTATATATGTCTCTGTATACTGGTCTCTAGATCTATGTACATATGTCTCTGTATACTGGTCTCTGGATCTTCTATGTATATATGTCTCTGTATACTGTTCTCTGGATCTTCTATGTATATATCTCTGTATACTGGTCTCTGGATCTTCTATGTATATATGTTTCTGTATACTGGTCTCTCGGTTCTTCTATGTATATATGTCTTTGTATACTGGTCTCTGGATCTTCTATGTATATATGTCTCTGTATACTGGTCTCTAGATCTATGTATATATGTCTCTGTATACTGGTCTCTGGATCTTCTATGTATATATGTCTCTGTATACTGTTCTCTGGATCTTCTATGTATATATGTCTCTGTATACTGGTCTCTGGATCTTCTATGTATATATGTCTCTGTATACTGGTCTCTGGATCTTCTATGTATATATGTCTCTGTATACTGGTCTCTGGATCTTCTATGTATATATGTCTTTGTATACTGGTCTCTGGATCTTCTATGTATATATGTCTCTGTATACTGGTCTCTGGATCTTCTATGTATATATCTCTGTATACTGGTCTCTGGATCTTCTATGTATATATGTCTCTGTATACTGGTCTCTGGATCTTCTATGTATATATGTCTCTGTATACTGGTCTCTGGATCTTCTATGTATATATGTCTCTGTATACTGGTCTCTGGATCTTCTATGTATATATGTCTCTGTATACTGGTCTCTGGATCTTCTATGTATATATGTCTCTGTATACTGGTCTCTGGATCTTCTATGTATATATGTCTCTGTATACTGGTCTCTAGATCTATGTATATATGTCTCTCTATACTGGTCTCTGGATCTTCTATGTATATATGTCTCTGTATACTGGTCTCTGGATCTTCTATGTATATATGTCTCTGTATACTGGTCTCTGGATCTTCTATGTATATATGTCTCTGTATACTGGTCTCTAGATCTATGTATATATGTCTCTGTATACTGGTCTCTAGATCTATGTATACATGTCTCTGTATACTGGTCTCTGGATCTTCTATGCATATATGTCTCTGTATACTGGTCTCTAGATCTTCTATGTATATATGTCTCTGTATACTGTTCTCTGGATCTTCTATGTATATATGTCTCAGTATACTGGTCTCTGGATCTTCTATGTATATATGTCTCTGTATACTGGTCTCTGGATCTTCTATGTATATATGTCTCTGTATACTGGTCTCTGGATCTTCTATGTATATATGTCTCTGTACACTGGTCTCTGGATCTTCTATGTATATATGTCTCTGTATACTGGTCTCTGGATCTTCTATGTATATATGTCTCTGTATACTGGTCTCTGGATCTTCTATGTATATATGTCTCTGTATACTGGTCTCTGGATCTTCTATGTATATATGTATCTGTATACTGGTCTCTGGATCTTCTATGTATATATGTCTCTGTATACTGGTCTCTCGGTTCTTTTATGTATATATGTCTTTGTATACTGGTCTCTGGATCTTCTATGTATATATGTCTCTGTATACTGGTCTCTGGATCTTCTATGTATATATGTCTCTGTATACTGGTCTCTGGATCTTCTATGTGTATATGTCTCTGTATACTGGTCTCTGGATCTTCTATGTGTATATGTCTCTGTATACTGGTCTCTGGATCTTCTATGTGTATATGTCTCTGTATACTGGTCTCTGGATCTTCTATGTGTATATGTCTCTGTGTACTGGTCTCTGGATCTTCTATGTGTATATGTCTCTGTATACGGGTCTCTGGATCTTCTTTGTATATATGTCTCTGTATACTGGTCTCTGGATCTTCTATGTTTATATGTCTCTGTATACTGGTCTCTGGATTTTCTATGTATATATGTCTCTGTATACTGGTCTCTGGATCTTCTATGTATATATGTATCTGTATACTGGTCTCTGGATCTTCTATGTATATATGTCTCTGTATACTGGTCTCTTGATCTTCTATGTATATATGTCTCTGTATACTGGTCTCTGGATCTTCTATGTATATATGTCTCTGTATACTGGTCTCTGGATCTTCTATGTACATATGTCTCTGTATACTGGTCTCTGGATCTTCTATGTATATATGTCTCTGTATACTGGTCTCTGGATCTTCTATGTATATATGTCTCTGTATACTGGTCTCTGGATCTTCTATGTATATATGTCTCTGTATACTGGTCTCTGGATCTTCTATGTATATATGTCTCTGTATACTGGTCTCTGGATCTTCTATGTATATATGTCTCTGTATACTGGTCTCTGGATCTTATATGTATATATGTCTCTGTATACTGGTCTCTGGATCTTCTATGTATATATGTCTCTGTATACTGGTCTCTGGATCTTCTATGTATAGATGTCTCTGTATACTGGTCTCTGGATCTTCTATGTATATATGTCTCTGTATACTGGTCTCTGGATCTTCTATGTATATATGTCTCTGTATACTGGTCTCTAGATCTATGTATATATGTCTCTCTATACTGGTCTCTGGATCTTCTATGTATATATGTCTCTGTATACTGGTCTCTGGATCTTCTATGTATATATGTCTCTGTATACTGGTCTCTGGATCTTCTATGTATATATGTCTCTGTATACTGGTCTCTAGATCTATGTATATATGTCTCTGTATACTGGTCTCTAGATCTATGTATACATGTCTCTGTATACTGGTCTCTGGATCTTCTATGTATATATGTCTCTGTATACTGGTCTCTAGATCTTCTATGTATATATGTCTCTGTATACTGTTCTCTGGATCTTCTATGTATATATGTCTCTGTATACTGGTCTCTGGATCTTCTATGTATATATGTCTCTGTATACTGGTCTCTGGATCTTCTATGTATATATGTCTCTGTATACTGGTCTCTGGATCTTCTATGTATATATGTCTCTGTATACTGGTCTCTGGATCTTCTATGTATATATGTCTCTGTATACTGGTCTCTGGATCTTCTATGTATATATGTATCTGTATACTGGTCTCTGGATCTTCTATGTATATATGTCTCTGTATACTGGTCTCTTGATCTTCTATGTATATATGTCTCTGTATACTGGTCTCTGGATCTTCTATGTATATATGTCTCTGTATACTGGTCTCTGGATCTTCTATGTACATATGTCTCTGTATACTGGTCTCTGGATCTTCTATGTATAAATGTCTCTGTATACTGGTCTCTGGATCTTCTATGTATATATGTCTCTGTATACTGGTCTCTGGATCTTCTATGTGTATATGTCTCTGTGTACTGGTCTCTGGATCTTCTATGTGTATATGTCTCTGTATACGGGTCTCTGGATCTTCTTTGTATATATGTCTCTGTATACTGGTCTCTGGATCTTCTATGTATATATGTCTCTGTATACTGGTCTCTTGATTTTCTATGTATATATGTCTCTGTATACTGGTCTCTGGATCTTCTATGTATATATGTATCTGTATACTGGTCTCTGGATCTTCTATGTATATATGTCTCTGTATACTGGTCTCTTGATCTTCTATGTATATATGTCTCTGTATACTGGTCTCTGGATCTTCTATGTATATATGTCTCTGTATACTGGTCTCTGGATCTTCTATGTACATATGTCTCTGTATACTGGTCTCTGGATCTTCTATGTGTATATGTCTCTGTATACTGGTCTCTGGATCTTCTATGTGTATATGTCTCTGTATAGTGGTCTCTGGATCTTCTATGTGTATATGTCTCTGTATAGTGGTCTCTGGATCTTCTATGTGTATATGTCTCTGTATACTGGTCTCTGGATCTTCTATGTGTATATGTCTCTGTATACTGGTCTCTGGATCTTCTATGTGTATATGTCGCTTTATACTGGTCTCTGTATCTTCTATGTGTATATGTCTCTGTATACTGGTCTCTGGATATTCTATGTATATATGTCTCTGTATACTGGTCTCTGGATCTTCTATGTATATATGTCTCTGTATACTGGTCTCTGGATCTTCTATGTGTATATGTCTCTGTATATTGGTCTCTGGATCTTCTATGTGTATATGTCTCTGTATACTGGTCTCTGGATCTTCTATGTGTATAGGTCTCTGTATACTTGTCTCTGGATCTTCTATGTGTATATGTCTCTGTATACTGGTCTCTGGATCTTCTATGTATATATGTCTCTGTATACTGGTCTCTGGATCTTCTATGTATATATGTCTCTGTATACTGGTCTCTGGATCTTCTATGTATATATGTCTCTGTATACTGGTCTCTGGATCTTCTATGTATATATGTCTCTGTATACTGGTCTCTGGATCTTCTATGTATATATGTCTCTGTATACTGGTCTCTGGATCTTCTATGTATATATGTCTCTGTATACTGGTCTCTGGATCTTCTATGTGTATATGTCTCTGTATACTGGTCTCTGGATCTTCTATGTATATATGTCTCTGTATACTGGTCTCTGGATCTTCTATGTATATATGTCTCTGTATACTGTTCTCTGGATCTTCTATGTATATATGTCTCTGTATACTGGTCTCTGGATCTTCTATGTGTATAGGTCTCTGTATACTTGTCTCTGGATCTTCTATGTGTATATGTCTCTGTATACTGGTCTCTGGATCTTCTATGTATATATGTCTCTGTATACTGGTCTCTAGATCTATGTATATATGTCTCTGTATACTGGTCTCTGGATCTTCTATGTATATAAGTCCTTGTATACTGGTATCTAGATCTTCTTTGTATATATGTCTCTGTATACTGTTCTCTGGATCTTCTATGTATATATGTCTCTGTATACTGGTCTCTCGGTTCTTCTATGTATATATGTCTTTGTATACTGGTCTCTGGATTTCTATGTATATATGTCTCTGTATACTGGTCTCTGGATCTTCTATGTATATATGTCTCTGTATACTCGTCTCTGGATCTTCTATGTATATATGTCTCTGTATACTGGTCTCTGGATCTTCTATGTATATATGTCTCTGTATACTGGTCTCTGTATCTTCTATGTATATATGTCTCTGTATACTGGTCTCTGGATCTTCTATGTATATATGTCTCTGTATACTGGTCTCTGGATCTTCTATGTGTATATGTCTCTGTATACTGGTCTCTGGATCTTCTATGTATATATGTCTCTGTATACTGTTCTCTGGATCTTCTATGTATATATGTCTCTGTATACTGGTCTCTGGATCTTCTATGTATATATGTCTCTGTATACTGGTCTCTGGATCTTCTATGTATATATGTCTCTGTATACTGGTCTCTAGATCTATGTATATATGTCTCTGTATACTGGTCTCTGGATCTTCTATGTATATATGTCTCTGTATACTGTTCTCTGGATCTTCTATGTATATATCTCTGTATACTGGTCTCTGGATCTTCTATGTATATATGCCTCTGTATACTGGTCTCTCGGTTCTTCTATGTATATATGTCTTTGTATACTGGTCTCTGGATCTTCTATGTATATATGTCTCTGTATACTGGTCTCTAGATCTATGTATATATGTCTCTGTATACTGGTCTCTGGATTTTCTATGTATATATGTCTCTGTATACTGTTCTCTGGATCTTCTATGTATATATGTCTCTGTATACTGGTCTCTGGATCTTCTATGTATATATGTCTCTGTATACTGGTCTCTGGATCTTCTATGTATATATGTCTCTGTATACTGGTCTCTGGATCTTCTATGTATATATGTCTTTGTATACTGGTCTCTGGATCTTCTATGTATATATGTCTCTGTATACTGGTCTCTGGATCTTCTATGTATATATGTCTCTGTATACTGGTCTCTGGATCTTCTATGTATATATGTCTCTGTATACTGGTCTCTGGATCTTCTATGTATATATGTCTCTGTATACTGGTCTCTGGATCTTCTATGTATATATGTCTCTGTATACTGGTCTCTGGATCTTCTATGTATATATGTCTCTGTATACTGGTCTCTAGATCTATGTATATATGTCTCTGTATACTGGTCTCTGGATCTTCTATGTATATATGTCTCTGTATACTGGTCTCTGTATCTTCTATGTATATAAGTCTCTGTATACTGGTCTCTGGATCTTCTATGTATATATGTTTCTGTATACTGGTCTCTAGATCTATGTATATATGTCTCTGTATACTGGTCTCTGGATCTTCTATGTATATATGTCTCTGTATACTGGTCTCTAGATCTATGTATATATGTCTCTGTATACTGGTCTCTGGATCTTCTATGTATATAAGTCCTTGTATACTGGTATCTAGATCTTCTTTGTATATATGTCTCTGTATACTGTTCTCTGGATCTTCTATGTATATATGTCTCTGTATACTGGTCTCTGGATCTTCTATGTATATATGTCTCTGTATACTGGTCTCTGGATCTTCTATGTATATATGTCTCTGTATACTGGTCTCTGGATCTTCTATGTATATATGTCTCTGTATACTGTTCTCTGGATCTTCTATGTATATATGTCTCTGTATAATGGTCTCTGGATCTTCTATGTATATATGTCTCTGTATACTGGTCTCTGGATATTCTATGTATATATGTCTCTGTATACTGGTCTCTGGATCTTCTATGTATATATGTCTCTGTATACTGGTCCCTGGATCTTCTATGTATATATGTCTCTGTATACTGGTCTCTGGATCTTCTATGTATATATGTTTCTGTATACTGGTCTCTGGATCTTCTATGTATATATGTCTCTGTATACTGGTCTCTGGATCTTCTATGTATATATATCTCTGTATACTGGTCTCTGGATCTTCTATGTATATATGTCTCTGTATACTGGTCTCTGGATCTTCTATGTATATATGTCTCTGTATACTGGTCTCTGGATCTTCTATGTATATATGTCTCTGTATACTGGTCTCTGGATCTTCTATGTATATATGTCTCTGTATACTGGTCTCTGGATCTTCTATGTATATATGTCTCTGTATACTGGTCTCTGGATCTTCTATGTATATATGTCTCTGTATACTGGTCTCTAGATCTATGTATATATGTCTCTCTATACTGGTCTCTGGATCTTCTATGTATATATGTCTCTGTATACTGGTCTCTTGATCTTCTATGTATATATGTCTCTGTATACTGGTCTCTGGATCTTCTATGTATATATGTCTCTGTATACTGGTCTCTAGATCTATGTATATATGTCTCTGTATACTGGTCTCTAGATCTATGTATACATGTCTCTGTATACTGGTCTCTGGATCTTCTATGTATATATGTCTCTGTATACTGGTCTCTAGATATATGTATATATGTCTCTGTATACTGGTCTCTAGATCTATGTATACATGTCTCTGTATACTGGTCTCTGGATCTTCTATGTATATATGTCTCTGTATACTGGTCTCTAGATCTTCTATGTATATATGTCTCTGTATACTGTTCTCTGGATCTTCTATGTATATATGTCTCTGTATACTGGTCTCTGGATCTTCTATGTATATATGTCTCTGTATACTGGTCTCTGGATCTTCTATGTATATATGTCTCTGTATACTGGTCTCTGGATCTTCTATGTATATATGTCTCTGTATACTGGTCTCTGGATCTTCTATGTATATATGTCTCTGTATACTGGTCTCTGGATCTTCTATGTATATATGTATCTGTATACTGGTCTCTGGATCTTCTATGTATATATGTCTCTGTATACTGGTCTCTTGATCTTCTATGTATATATGTCTCTGTATACTGGTCTCTGGATCTTCTATATATATATGTCTCTGTATACTGGTCTCTGGATTTTCTATGTACATATGTCTCTGTATACTGGTCTCTGGATCTTCTATGTATAAATGTCTCTGTATACTGGTCTCTGGATCTTCTATGTATATATGTCTCTGTATACTGGTCTCTGGATCTTCTATGTATATATGTCTCTGTATACTGGTCTCTAGATCTTCTATGTGTATATGTCTCTGTGTACTGGTCTCTGGATCTTCTATGTGTATATGTCTCTGTATACGGGTCTCTGGATCTTCTTTGTGTATATGTCTCTGTATACTGGTCTCTGGATCTTCTATGTATATATGTCTCTGTATACTGGTCTCTGGATTTTCTATGTATATATGTCTCTGTATACTGGTCTCTGGATCTTCTATGTATATATGTATCTGTATACTGGTCTCTGGATCTTCTATGTATATATGTCTCTGTATACTGGTCTCTTGATCTTCTA
This sequence comes from Rhinoderma darwinii, assembly GCF_050947455.1. NCBI lineage: Eukaryota > Metazoa > Chordata > Amphibia > Anura > Rhinodermatidae > Rhinoderma > Rhinoderma darwinii. Next base: position 2,589,200 of record NC_134687.1, read on the forward strand.
TGTATATATGTCTCTGTATACTGGTCTCTGGATCTTCTATGTATATATGACTCTGTATACTGGTCTCTGGATCTTCTATGTATATATGTCTCTGTATACTGGTCTCTGGATTTTCTATGTATATATGTCTCTGTATACTGGTCTCTGGATCTTCTATGTATATATGTATCTGTATACTGGTCTCTGGATCTTCTATGTATATATGTATCTGTATACTGGTCTCTGGATCTTCTATGTATATATGTCTCTGTATACTGGTCTCTGGATCTTCTATGTATATTTGTCTGTATACTGGTCTCTGGATCTTCTATGTGTATATGTCTCTGTATACTGGTCTCTGGATCTTCTATGTGTATATGTCTCTGTATACTGGTCTCTGGATCTTCTATGTGTATATGTCTCTGTATACTGGTCTCTGGATCTTCTATGTGTATATGTCTCTGTATACTGGTCTCTGGATCTTCTATGTGTATATGTCTCTGTATACTGGTCTCTGGATCTTCTATGTGTATATGTCGCTGTATACTGGTCTCTGGATCTTCTATGTGTATATGTCTCTGTATACTGGTCTCTGGATCTTCTATGTGTATATGTCTCTGTATACTGGTCTCTGGATCTTCTATGTGTATATGTCTCTGTATACTTGTCTCTGGAGCTTCTATGTGTATATGTCTCTGTATACTGGTCTCTGGATCTTCTATGTATATATGTCTCTGTATACTGGTCTCTGGATCTTCTATGTATATATGTCTCTGTATACTGGTCTCTGGATCTTCTATGTGTATATGTCTCTGTATACTGGTCTCTGGATCTTCTATGTGTATATGTCTCTGTATACTGGTCTCTGGATCTTCTATGTGTATAGGTCTCTGTATACTTGTCTCTGGATCTTCTATGTGTATATGTCTCTGTATACTGGTCTCTGGATCTTCTATGTATATATGTCTCTGTATACTGGTCTCTGGATCTTCTATGTATATATGTCTCTGTATACTGGTCTCTGGATCTTCTATGTATATATGTCTCTGTATACTGGTCTCTGGATCTTCTATGTATATATGTCTCTGTATACTGGTCTCTGGATCTTCTATGTGTATATGTCTCTGTATACTGGTCTCTGGATCTTCTATGTATATATGTCTCTGTATACTGTTCTCTGGATCTTCTATGTATATATGTCTCTGTATACTGGTCTCTGGATCTTCTATGTATATATGTCTCTGTATACTGGTCTCTGGATCTTCTATGTATATATGTCTCTGTATACTGGTCTCTAGATCTATGTATATATGTCTCTGTATACTGGTCTCTGGATCTTCTATGTATATATGTCTCTGTATACTGTTCTCTGGATCTTCTATGTATATATCTCTGTATACTGGTCTCTGGATCTTCTATGTATATATGCCTCTGTATACTGGTCTCTCGGTTCTTCTATGTATATATGTCTTTGTATACTGGTCTCTGGATCTTCTATGTATATATGTCTCTGTATACTGTTCTCTGGATCTTCTATGTATATATGTCTCTGTATACTGGTCTCTGGATCTTCTATGTATATATGTCTCTGTATACTGGTCTCTGGATCTTCTATGTATATATGTCTCTGTATACTGGTCTCTAGATCTATGTATATATGTCTCTGTATACTGGTCTCTGGATCTTCTATGTATATATGTCTCTGTATACTGTTCTCTGGATCTTCTATGTATATATGTCTCTGTATACTGGTCTCTGGATCTTCTATGTATATATGTCTCTGTATACTGGTCTCTGGATCTTCTATGTATATATGTCTCTGTATACTGGTCTCTGGATCTTCTATGTATATATGTCTCTGTATACTGGTCTCTGGATCTTCTATGTATATATGTCTCTGTATACTGGTCTCTGGATCTTCTATGTGTATATGTCTCTGTATACTGGTCTCTGGATCTTCTATGTGTATATGTCTCTGTATAGTGGTCTCTGGATCTTCTATGTGTATATGTCTCTGTATAGTGGTCTCTGGATCTTCTATGTGTATATGTCTCTGTATACTGGTCTCTGGATCTTCTATGTGTATATGTCTCTGTATACTGGTCTCTGGATCTTCTATGTGTATATGTCGCTTTATACTGGTCTCTGTATCTTCTATGTGTATATGTCTCTGTATACTGGTCTCTGGATATTCTATGTATATATGTCTCTGTATACTGGTCTCTGGATCTTCTATGTATATATGTCTCTGTATACTGGTCTCTGGATCTTCTATGTGTATATGTCTCTGTATATTGGTCTCTGGATCTTCTATGTGTATATGTCTCTGTATACTGGTCTCTGGATCTTCTATGTGTATAGGTCTCTGTATACTTGTCTCTGGATCTTCTATGTGTATATGTCTCTGTATACTGGTCTCTGGATCTTCTATGTATATATGTCTCTGTATACTGGTCTCTGGATCTTCTATGTATATATGTCTCTGTATACTGGTCTCTGGATCTTCTATGTATATATGTCTCTGTATACTGGTCTCTGGATCTTCTATGTATATATGTCTCTGTATACTGGTCTCTGGATCTTCTATATATATATGTCTCTGTATACTGGTCTCTGGATCTTCTATGTATATATGTCTCTGTATACTGGTCTCTGGATCTTCTATGTATATATGTCTCTGTATACTGGTCTCTGGATCTTCTATGTGTATATGTCTCTGTATACTGGTCTCTGGATCTTCTATGTATATATGTCTCTGTATACTGGTCTCTGGATCTTCTATGTATATATGTCTCTGTATACTGTTCTCTGGATCTTCTATGTATATATGTCTCTGTATACTGGTCTCTGGATCTTCTATGTGTATAGGTCTCTGTATACTTGTCTCTGGATCTTCTATGTGTATATATCTCTGTATACTGGTCTCTGGATCTTCTATGTATATATGTCTCTGTATACTGGTCTCTAGATCTATGTATATATGTCTCTGTATACTGGTCTCTGGATCTTCTATGTATATAAGTCCTTGTATACTGGTATCTAGATATTCTTTGTATATATGTCTCTGTATACTGTTCTCTGGATCTTCTATGTATATATGTCTCTGTATACTGGTCTCTCGGTTCTTCTATGTATATATGTCTTTGTATACTGGTCTCTGGATTTCTATGTATATATGTCTCTGTATACTGGTCTCTGGATCTTCTATGTATATATGTCTCTGTATACTCGTCTCTGGATCTTCTATGTATATATGTCTCTGTATACTGGTCTCTGGATCTTCTATGTTTATATGTCTCTGTATACTGGTCTCTGGATCGTCTATGTGTATATGTCTCTGTATACTGGTCTCTGGATCTTCTATGTATATATGACTCTGTATACTGGTCTCTGGATCTTCTATGTATATATGTCTCTGTATACTGGTCTCTGGATTTTCTATGTATATATGTCTCTGTATACTGGTCTCTGGATCTTCTATGTATATATGTATCTGTATACTGGTCTCTGGATCTTCTATGTATATATGTATCTGTATACTGGTCTCTGGATCTTCTATGTATATATGTCTCTGTATACTGGTCTCTGGATCTTCTATGTATATTTGTCTGTATACTGGTCTCTGGATCTTCTATGTGTATATGTCTCTGTATACTGGTCTCTGGATCTTCTATGTGTATATGTCTCTGTATACTGGTCTCTGGATCTTCTATGTGTATATGTCTCTGTATACTGGTCTCTGGATCTTCTATGTGTATATGTCTCTGTATACTGGTCTCTGGATCTTCTATGTGTATATGTCTCTGTATACTGGTCTCTGGATCTTCTATGTGTATATGTCGCTGTATACTGGTCTCTGGATCTTCTATGTGTATATGTCTCTGTATACTGGTCTCTGGATCTTCTATGTGTATATGTCTCTGTATACTGGTCTCTGGATCTTCTATGTGTATATGTCTCTGTATACTTGTCTCTGGAGCTTCTATGTGTATATGTCTCTGTATACTGGTCTCTGGATCTTCTATGTATATATGTCTCGGTATACTGGTCTCTGGATCTTCTATGTATATATGTCTCTGTATACTGGTCTCTGGATCTTCTATGTGTATATGTCTCTGTATACTGGTCTCTGGATCTTCTATGTGTATATGTCTCTGTATACTGGTCTCTGGATCTTCTATGTGTATAGGTCTCTGTATACTTGTCTCTGGATCTTCTATGTGTATATGTCTCTGTATACTGGTCTCTGGATCTTCTATGTATATATGTCTCTGTATACTGGTCTCTGGATCTTCTATGTATATATGTCTCTGTATACTGGTCTCTGGATCTTCTATGTATATATGTCTCTGTATACTGGTCTCTGGATCTTCTATGTATATATGTCTCTGTATACTGGTCTCTGGATCTTCTATGTGTATATGTCTCTGTATACTGGTCTCTGGATCTTCTATGTATATATGTCTCTGTATACTGTTCTCTGGATCTTCTATGTATATATGTCTCTGTATACTGGTCTCTGGATCTTCTATGTATATATGTCTCTGTATACTGTTCTCTGGATCTTCTATGTATATATGTCTCTGTATACTGGTCTCTAGATCTATGTATATATGTCTCTGTATACTGGTCTCTGGATCTTCTATGTATATATGTCTCTGTATACTGTTCTCTGGATCTTCTATGTATATATCTCTGTATACTGGTCTCTGGATCTTCTATGTATATATGCCTCTGTATACTGGTCTCTCGGTTCTTCAATGTATATATGTCTTTGTATACTGGTCTCTGGATCTTCTATGTATATATGTCTCTGTATACTGGTCTCTAGATCTATGTATATATGTCTCTGTATACTGGTCTCTGGATCTTCTATGTATATATGTCTCTGTATACTGTTCTCTGGATCTTCTATGTATATATGTCTCTGTATACTGGTCTCTGGATCTTCTATGTATATATGTCTCTGTATACTGGTCTCTGGATCTTCTATGTATATATGTCTCTGTATACTGGTCTCTGGATCTTCTATGTATATATGTCTTTGTATACTGGTCTCTGGATCTTCTATGTATATATGTCTCTGTATACTGGTCTCTGGATCTTCTATGTATATATGTCTCTGTATACTGGTCTCTGGATCTTCTATGTATATATGTCTCTGTATACTGGTCTCTGGATCTTCTATGTATATATGTCTCTGTATACTGGTCTCTGGATCTTCTATGTATATATGTCTCTGTATACTGGTCTCTGGATCTTCTATGTATATATGTCTCTGTATACTGGTCTCTAGATCTATGTATATATGTCTCTGTATACTGGTCTCTGGATCTTCTATGTATATATGTCTCTGTATACTGGTCTCTGTATCTTCTATGTATATAAGTCTCTGTATACTGGTCTCTGGATCTTCTATGTATATATGTTTCTGTATACTGGTCTCTAGATCTATGTATATATGTCTCTGTATACTGGTCTCTGGATCTTCTATGTATATATGTCTCTGTATACTGGTCTCTAGATCTATGTATATATGTCTCTGTATACTGGTCTCTGGATCTTCTATGTATATAAGTCCTTGTATACTGGTATCTAGATCTTCTTTGTATATATGTCTCTGTATACTGTTCTCTGGATCTTCTATGTATATATGTCTCTGTATACTGTTCTCTGGATCTTCTATGTATATATGTCTCTGTATAATGGTCTCTGGATCTTCTATGTATATATGTCTCTGTATACTGGTCTCTGGATATTCTATGTATATATGTCTCTGTATACTGGTCTCTGGATCTTCTATGTATATATGTCTCTGTATACTGGTCCCTGGATCTTCTATGTATATATGTCTCTGTATACTGGTCTCTGGATCTTCTATGTATATATGTTTCTGTATACTGGTCTCTGGATCTTCTATGTATATATGTCTCTGTATACTGGTCTCTGGATCTTCTATGTATATATATCTCTGTATACTGGTCTCTGGATCTTCTATGTATATATGTCTCTGTATACTGGTCTCTGGATCTTCTATGTATATATGTCTCTGTATACTGGTCTCTGGATCTTCTATGTATATATGTCTCTGTATACTGGTCTCTGGATCTTCTATGTATATATGTCTCTGTATACTGGTCTCTGGATCTTCTATGTATATATGTCTCTGTATACTGGTCTCTGGATCTTCTATGTATATATGTCTCTGTATACTGGTCTCTAGATCTATGTATATATGTCTCTCTATACTGGTCTCTGGATCTTCTATGTATATATGTCTCTGTATACTGGTCTCTGGATCTTCTATGTATATATGTCTCTGTATACTGGTCTCTGGATCTTCTATGTATATATGTCTCTGTATACTGGTCTCTAGATCTATGTATATATGTCTCTGTATACTGGTCTCTAGATCTATGTATACATGTCTCTGTATACTGGTCTCTGGATCTTCTATGTATATATGTCTCTGTATACTGGTCTCTAGATCTTCTATGTATATATGTCTCTGTATACTGTTCTCTGGATCTTCTATGTATATATGTCTCTGTATACTGGTCTCTGGATCTTCTATGTATATATGTCTCTGTATACTGGTCTCTGGATCTTCTATGTATATATGTCTCTGTATACTGGTCTCTGGATCTTCTATGTATATATGTCTCTGTATACTGGTCTCTGGATCTTCTATGTATATATGTCTCTGTATACTGGTCTCTGGATCTTCTATGTATATATGTCTCTGTATACTGGTCTCTGGATCTTCTATGTATATATGTCTCTGTATACTGGTCGCTGGATCTTCTATGTATATATGTCTCTGTATACTGGTCTCTGGATCTTCTATGTATATATGTATCTGTATACTGGTCTCTGGATCTTCTATGTATATATGTCTCTGTATACTGGTCTCTCGGTTCTTTTATGTATATATGTCTTTGTATACTGGTCTCTGGATCTTCTATGTATATATGTCTCTGTATACTGGTCTCTGGATCTTCTATGTGTATATGTCTCTGTATACTGGTCTCTGGATCTTCTATGTGTATATGTCTCTGTATACTGGTCTCTGGATCTTCTATGTGTATATGTCTCTGTATACTGGTCTCTGGATCTTCTATGTGTATATGTCTCTGTATACTGGTCTCTGGATCTTCTATGTGTATATGTCTCTGTGTACTGGTCTCTGGATCTTCTATGTATATATGTCTCTGTATACTGGTCTCTGGATCTTCTATGTATATATGTCTCTGTATACTGGTCTCTGGATCTTCTATGTATATATGTCTCTGTATACTGGTCTCTGGATCTTCTATGTATATATGTCTCTGTATACTGGTCTCTGGATCTTCTATGTATATATGTCTCCGTATACTGGTCTCTAGATCTATGTATATATGTCTCTCTATACTGGTCTCTGGATCTTCTATGTATATATGTCTCTGTATACTGGTCTCTGGATCTTCTATGTATATATGTCTCTGTATACTGGTCTCTGGATCTTCTATGTATATATGTCTCTGTATACTGGTCTCTAGATCTATGTATATATGTCTCTGTATACTGGTCTCTAGATCTATGTATACATGTCTCTGTATACTGGTCTCTGGATCTTCTATGTATATATGTCTCTGTATACTGGTCTCTAGATCTTCTATGTATATATGTCTCTGTATACTGTTCTCTGGATCTTCTATGTATATATGTCTCTGTATACTGGTCTCTGGATCTTCTATGTATATATGTCTCTGTATACTGGTCTCTGGATCTTCTATCTATATATGTCTCTGTATACCGGTCTCTGGATCTTCTATGTATATATGTCTCTGTATACTGGTCTCTGGATCTTCTATGTATATATGTCTCTGTATACTGGTCTCTGGATCTTCTATGTATATATGTCTCTGTATACTGGTCTCTGGATCTTCTATGTATATATGTCTCTGTATACTGGTCTCTGGATCTTCTATGTATATATGTCTCTGTATACTGGTCTCTGGATCTTCTATGTATATATGTATCTGTATACTGGTCTCTGGATCTTCTATGTATATATGTCTCTGTATACTGGTCTCTCGGTTCTTTTATGTATATATGTCTTTGTATACTGGTCTCTGGATCTTCTATGTATATATGTCTCTGTATACTGGTCTCTGGATCTTCTATGTGTATATGTCTCTGTATACTGGTCTCTGGATCTTCTATGTGTATATGTCTCTGTATACTGGTCTCTGGATCTTCTATGTGTATATGTCTCTGTATACTGGTCTCTGGATCTTCTATGTGTATATGTCTCTGTATACTGGTCTCTGGATCTTCTATGTGTATATGTCTCTGTGTACTGGTCTCTGGATCTTCTATGTGTATATGTCTCTGTATACGGGTCTCTGGATCTTCTTTGTATATATGTCTCTGTATACTGGTCTCTGGATCTTCTATGTATATATGTCTCTGTATACGGGTCTCTGGATCTTCTATGTATATATGTATCTGTATACTGGTCTCTGGATCTTCTATGTATATATGTCTCTGTATACTGGTCTCTGGATCTTCTATGTATATATGTCTCTGTATACTGGTCTCTGGATCTTCTATGTATATATGTCTCTGTATACTGGTCTCTGGATCTTCTATGTGTATATGTCTCTGTATACTGGTCTCTGGATCTTCTATGTGTATATGTCTCTGTATAGTGGTCTCTGGATCTTCTATGTGTATATGTCTCTGTATAGTGGTCTCTGGATCTTCTATGTGTATATGTCTCTGTATACTGGTCTCTGGATCTTCTATGTGTATATGACTCTGTATACTGGTCTCTGGATCTTCTATGTGTATATGTCACTTTATACTGGTCTCTGGATCTTCTATGTGTATATGTCTCTGTATACTGGTCTCTGGATCTTCTATGTGTATATGTCTCTGTGTACTGGTCTCTGGATCTTCTATGTGTATATATCTCTGTGTACTGGTCTCTGGATCTTCTATGTGTATATGTCTCTGTATACGGGTCTCTGGATCTTCTTTGTATATATGTCTCTGTATACTGGTCTCTGGATCTTCTATGTATATATGTCTCTGTATACTGGTCTCTGGATTTTCTATGTATATATGTCTCTGTATACTGGTCTCTGGATCTTCTATGTATATATGTATCTGTATACTGGTCTCTGGATCTTCTATGTATATATGTCTCTGTATACTGGTCTCTTGATCTTCTATGTATATATGTCTCTGTATACTGGTCTCTGGATCTTCTATGTATATATGTCTCTGTATACTGGTCTCTGGATATTCTATGTACATATGTCTCTGTATACTGGTCTCTGGATCTTCTATGTATATATGTCTCTGTATACTGGTCTCTGGATCTTCTATGTATATATGTCTCTGTATACTGGTCTCTGGATCTTCTATGTATATATGTCTCTGTATACTGGTCTCTGGATCTTCTATGTGTATATGTCTCTGTATACTGGTCTCTGGATCTTCTATGTGTATATGTCTCTGTATAGTGGTCTCTGGATCTTCTATGTGTATATGTCTCTGTATAGTGGTCTCTGGATCTTCTATGTGTATATGTCTCTGTATACTGGTCTCTGGATCTTCTATGTGTATATGTCTCTGTATACTGGTCTCTGGATCTTCTATGTGTATATGTCACTTTATACTGGTCTCTGGATCTTCTATGTGTATATGTCTCTGTATACTGGTCTCTGGATATTCTATGTATATATGTCTCTGTATACTGGTCTCTGGATCTTCTATGTATATATGTCTCTGTATATTGGTCTCTGGATCTTCTATGTGTATATGTCTCTGTATACTGGTCTCTGGATCTTCTATGTGTATATGTATCTGTATACTGGTCTCTGGATCTTCTATGTGTATAGGTCTCTGTATACTTGTCTCTGGATCTTCTATGTGTATATGTCTCTGTATACTGGTCTCTGGATCTTCTATGTGTATATGTCTCTGTATACTTGTCTCTGGAGCTTCTATGTGTATATGTCTCTGTATACTGGTCTCTGGATCTTCTATGTATATATGTCTCTGTATACTGGTCTCTGGATCTTCTATGTATATATGTCTCTGTATACTGGTCTCTGGATCTTCTATGTGTATATGTCTCTGTATACTGGTCTCTGGATCTTCTATGTGTATATGTCTCTGTATACTGGTCTCTGGATCTTCTATGTGTATATGTCTCTGTATACTGGTCTCTGGATCTTCTATGTGTATAGGTCTCTGTATACTTGTCTCTGGATCTTCTATGTGTATATGTCTCTGTATACTGGTCTCTGGATCTTCTATGTATATATGTCTCTGTATACTGGTCTCTTGATCTTCTATGTATATATGTCTCTGTATACTGGTCTCTGGATCTTCTATGTATATATGTCTCTGTATACTGGTCTCTGGATCTTCTATGTGTATATGTCTCTGTATACTGGTCTCTGGATCTTCTATGTGTATATGTCTCTGTATACTGGTCTCTGGATCTTCTATGTATATATGTCTCTGTATACTGGTCTCTGGATCTTCTATGTATATATGTCTCTGTATACTGGTCTCTGGATCTTCTATGTATATATGTCTCTGTATACTGGTCTCTGGATCTTCTATGTATATATGTCTCTGTATACTGGTCTCTGGATCTTCTATGTGTATATGTCTCTGTATACTGGTCTCTGGATCTTCTATGTGTATATGTCTCTGTATACTGGTCTCTGGATCTTCTATGTGTATATGTCTCTGTATACTGGTCTCTGGATCTTCTATGTATATATGTCTCTGTATACTGGTCTCTGGATCTTCTATGTATATATGTCTCTGTATACTGGTCTCTGGATCTTCTATGTATATATGTCTCTGTATACTGGTCTCTGGATCTTCTATGTGTATATGTCTCTGTATACTGGTCTCTGGATCTTCTATGTGTATATGTCTCTGTATAGTGGTCTCTGGATCTTCTATGTGTATATGTCTCTGTATAGTGGTCTCTGGATCTTCTATGTGTATATGTCTCTGTATACTGGTCTCTGGATCTTCTATGTGTATATGACTCTGTATACTGGTCTCTGGATCTTCTATGTGTATATGTCACTTTATACTGGTCTCTGGATCTTCTATGTGTATATGTCTCTGTATACTGGTCTCTGGGTCTTCTATGTGTATATGTCTCTGTGTACTGGTCTCTGGATCTTCTATGTGTATATGTCTCTGTGTACTGGTCTCTGGATCTTCTATGTGTATATGTCTCTGTATACGGGTCTCTGGATCTTCTTTGTATATATGTCTCTGTATACTGGTCTCTGGATCTTCTATGTATATATGTCTCTGTATACTGGTCTCTTGATCTTCTATGTATATATGTCTCTGTATACTGGTCTCTGGATCTTCTATGTATATATGTCTCTGTATACTGGTCTCTGGATATTCTATGTACATATGTCTCTGTATACTGGTCTCTGGATCTTCTATGTATATATGTCTCTGTATACTGGTCTCTGGATCTTCTATGTATATATGTCTCTGTATACTGGTCTCTGGATCTTCTATGTGTATATGTCTCTGTATACTGGTCTCTGGATCTTCTATGTGTATATGTCTCTGTATAGTGGTCTCTGGATCTTCTATGTGTATATGTCTCTGTATAGTGGTCTCTGGATCTTCTATGTGTATATGTCTCTGTATACTGGTCTCTGGATCTTCTATGTGTATATGTCTCTGTATACTGGTCTCTGGATCTTCTATGTGTATATGTCACTTTATACTGGTCTCTGGATCTTCTATGTGTATATGTCTCTGTATACTGGTCTCTGGATATTCTATGTATATATGTCTCTGTATACTGGTCTCTGGATCTTCTATGTATATATGTCTCTGTATATTGGTCTCTGGATCTTCTATGTGTATATGTCTCTGTATACTGGTCTCTGGATCTTCTATGTGTATATGTATCTGTATACTGGTCTCTGGATCTTCTATGTGTATAGGTCTCTGTATACTTGTCTCTGGATCTTCTATGTGTATATGTCTCTGTATACTGGTCTCTGGATCTTCTATGTGTATATGTCTCTGCATACTTGTCTCTGGAGCTTCTATGTGTATATGTCTCTGTATACTGGTCTCTGGATCTTCTATGTATATATGTCTCTGTATACTGGTCTCTGGATCTTCTATGTATATATGTCTCTGTATACTGGTCTCTGGATCTTCTATGTGTATATGTCTCTGTATACTGGTCTCTGGATCTTCTATGTGTATATGTCTCTGTATACTGGTCTCTGGATCTTCTATGTGTATATGTCTCTGTATACTGGTCTCTGGATCTTCTATGTGTATAGGTCTCTGTATACTTGTCTCTGGATCTTCTATGTGTATATGTCTCTGTATACTGGTCTCTGGATCTTCTATGTATATATGTCTCTGTATACTGGTCTTTTGATCTTCTATGTATATATGTCTCTGTATACTGGTCTCTGGATCTTCTATGTATATATGTCTCTGTATACTGGTCTCTGGATCTTCTATGTGTATATGTCTCTGTATACTGGTCTCTGGATCTTCTATGTGTATATGTCTCTGTATACTGGTCTCTGGATCTTCTATGTATATATGTCTCTGTATACTGGTCTCTGGATCTTCTATGTATATATGTCTCTGTATACTGGTCTCTGGATCTTCTATGTATATATGTCTCTGTATACTGGTCTCTGGATCTTCTATGTATATATGTCTCTGTATACTGGTCTCTGGATCTTCTATGTGTATATGTCTCTGTATACTGGTCTCTGGATCTTCTATGTGTATATGTCTCTGTATACTGGTCTCTGGATCTTCTATGTGTATATGTCTCTGTATACTGGTCTCTGGATCTTCTATGTATATATGTCTCTGTATACTGGTCTCTGGATCTTCTATGTATATATGTCTCTGTATACTGGTCTCTGGATCTTCTATGTATATATGTCTCTGTATACTGGTCTCTGGATCTTCTATGTATATATGTCTCTGTATACTGGTCTCTAGATCAATGTATATATGTCTCTGTATACTGGTCTCTGGATCTTCTATGTATATATGTCTCTGTATACTGTTCTCTGGATCTTCTATGTATATATCTCTGTATACTGGTCTCTGGATCTTCTATGTATATATGTCTCTGTATACTGGTCTCTCGGTTCTTCTATGTATATATGTCTTTGTATACTGGTCTCTGGATCTTCTATGTATATATGTCTCTGTATACTGGTCTCTAGATCTATGTATATATGTCTCTGTATACTGGTCTCTGGATCTTCTATGTATATATGTCTCTGTATACTGTTCTCTGGATCTTCTATGTATATATGTCTCTGTATACTGGTCTCTGGATCTTCTATGTATATATGTCTCTGTATACTGGTCTCTGGATCTTCTATGTATATATGTCTCTGTATACTGGTCTCTGGATCTTCTATGTATATATGTCTTTGTATACTGGTCTCTGGATCTTCTATGTATATATGTCTCTGTATACTGGTCTCTGGATCTTCTATGTATATATGTCTCTGTATACTGGTCTCTGGATCTTCTATGTATATATGTCTCTGTATACTGGTCTCTAGATCTATGTATATATGTCTCTGTATACTGGTCTCTGGATCTTCTATGTATATATGTCTCTGTATACTGGTATCTAGATCTATGTATATATGTCTCTGTATACTGGTCTCTGGATCTTCTATGTATATATGTTTCTGTATACTGGTCTCTAGATCTATGTATATATGTCTCTGTATACTGGTCTCTGGATCTTCTATGTATATATGTCTCTGTATACTGGTCTCTGGATCTTCTATGTATATATGTCTCTGTATACTGGTCTCTAGATCTATGTATATATGTCTCTGTATACTGGTCTCTGGATCTTCTATGTATATATGTCTCTGTAAACTGGTCTCTGTATCTTCTATGTATATATGTCTCTGTATACTGGTCTCTGGATCTTCTATGTATATATGTCTCTGTATACTGGTCTCTAGATCTATGTATATATGTCTCTGTATACTGGTCTCTGGATCTTCTATGTATATAAGTCCTTGTATACTGGTATCTAGATCTTCTTTGTATATATGTCTCTGTATACTGTTCTCTGGATCTTCTATGTATATATGTCTTTGTATACTGGTCTCTGGATCTTCTATGTATATATGTCTCTGTATACTGGTCTCTGGATCTTCTATGTATATATGTCTCTGTATACTGGTCTCTGGATCTTCTATGTATATATGTCTCTGTATACTGGTCTCTGGATCTTCTATGTATATATGTCTCTGTATACTGGTCTCTAGATCTATGTATATATGTCTCTGTATACTGGTCTCTGGATCTTCTATGTATATAAGTCCTTGTATACTGGTATCTAGATCTTCTTTGTATATATGTCTCTGTATACTGTTCTCTGGATCTTCTATGTATATATGTCTCTGTATACTGGTCTCTGGATCTTCTATGTATATATGTCTCTGTATACTGGTCTCTGGATCTTCTATGTATATATGTCTCTGTATACTGGTCTCTGGATCTTCTATGTATATATGTCTCTGTATACTGTTCTCTGGATCTTCTATGTATATATGTCTCTGTATACTGGTCTCTGGATCTTCTATGTGTATATAACTCTGTATACTGGTCTCTGGATCTTCTATGTGTATAGGTCTCTGTATACTTGTCTCTGGATCTTCTATGTGTATATGTCTCTGTATACTGGTCTCTGGATCTTCTATGTATATATGTCTCTGTATACTGGTCTCTGGATCTTCTATGTATATATGTCTCTGTATACTGGTCTCTGGATCTTCTATGTATATATGTCTCTGTATACTGTTCTCTGGATCTTCTATGTATATATGTCTCTGTATACTGGTCTCTGGATCTTCTATGTATATATGTCTCTGTATACTGGTCTCTGGATCTTCTATGTATATATGTCTCTGTATACTGGTCTCTGGATCTTCTATGTATATATGTCTCTGTATACTGGTCTCTGGATCTTCTATGTATATATGTCTCTGTATACTGGTCTCTGGATCTTCTATGTATATATGTCTCTGTATACTGGTCTCTGGATCTTCTATGTATATATGTCTCTGTATACTGGTCTCTGGATCTTCTATGTATATATGTCTCTGTATACTGGTCTCTAGATCTATGTACATATGTCTCTGTATACTGGTCTCTGGATCTTCTATGTATATATGTCTCTGTATACTGTTCTCTGGATCTTCTATGTATATATCTCTGTATACTGGTCTCTGGATCTTCTATGTATATATGTCTCTGTATACTGGTCTCTCGGTTCTTCTATGTATATATGTCTTTGTATACTGGTCTCTGGATCTTCTATGTATATATGTCTCTGTATACTGGTCTCTAGATCTATGTATATATGTCTCTGTATACTGGTCTCTGGATCTTCTATGTATATATGTCTCTGTATACTGTTCTCTGGATCTTCTATGTATATATGTCTCTGTATACTGGTCTCTGGATCTTCTATGTATATATGTCTCTGTATACTGGTCTCTGGATCTTCTATATATATATGTCTCTGTATACTGGTCTCTGGATCTTCTATGTATATATGTCTTTGTATACTGGTCTCTGGATCTTCTATGTATATATGTCTTTGTATACTGGTCTCTGGATCTTCTATGTATATATGTCTCTGTATACTGGTCTCTGGATCTTCTATGTATATATGTCTCTGTATACTGGTCTCTGGATCTTCTATGTATATATGTCTCTGTATACTGTTCTCTGGATCTTCTATGTATATATGTCTCTGTATACTGGTCTCTGGATCTTCTATGTGTATATGTCTCTGTATACTGGTCTCTGGATCTTCTATGTATATATGTTTCTGTATACTGGTCTCTAGATCTATGTATATATGTCTCTGTATACTGGTCTCTGGATCTTCTATGTATATATGTCTCTGTATACTGGTCTCTAGATCTATGTATATATGTCTCTGTATACTGGTCTCTGGATCTTCTATGTATATAAGTCCTTGTATACTGGTATCTAGATCTTCTTTGCATATATGTCTCTGTATACTGTTCTCTGGATCTTCTATGTATATATGTCTCTGTATACTGGTCTCTGGATCTTCTATGTATATATGTCTCTGTATACTGGTCTCTGGATCTTCTATGTATATATGTCTCTGTATACTGGTCTCTGGATCTTCTATGTATATATGTCTCTGTATACTGTTCTCTGGATCTTCTATGTATATATGTCTCTGTATACTGGTCTCTGGATCTTCTATGTATAGATGTCTCTGTATACTGGTCTCTGGATCTTCTATGTATATATGTCTCTGTATACTGGTCTCTGGATCTTCTATGTATATATGTCTCTGTATACTGGTCTCTGGATCTTCTATGTATATATGTCTCTGTATACTGGTCTCTGGATCTTCTATGTATATATGTTTCTGTATACTGGTCTCTGGATCTTCTATGTATATATGTCTCTGTATACTGGTCTCTGGATCTTCTATGTATATATATCTCTGTATACTGGTCTCTGGATCTTCTATGTATATATGTCTCTGTATACTGGTCTCTGGATCTTCTATGTATATATGTCTCTGTATACTGGTCTCTGGATCTTCTATGTATATATGTCTCTGTATACTGGTCTCTGGATCTTCTATGTATATATGTCTCTGTATACTGGTCTCTGGATCTTCTATGTATATATGTCTCTGTATACTGGTCTCTGGATCTTCTATGTATATATGTCTCTGTATACTGGTCTCTAGATCTATGTATATATGTCTCTCTATACTGGTCTCTGGATCTTCTATGTATATATGTCTCTGTATACTGGTCTCTGGATCTTCTATGTATATATGTCTCTGTATACTGGTCTCTGGATCTTCTATGTATATATGTCTCTGTATACTGGTCTCTAGATCTATGTATATATGTCTCTGTATACTGGTCTCTAGATCTATGTATACATGTCTCTGTATACTGGTCTCTGGATCTTCTATGCATATATGTCTCTGTATACTGGTCTCTAGATCTTCTATGTATTTATGTCTCTGTATACTGTTCTCTGGATCTTCTATGTATATATGTCTCTGTATACTGGTCTCTGGATCTTCTATGTATATATGTCTCTGTATACTGGTCTCTGGATCTTCTATGTATATATGTCTCTGTATACTGGTCTCTGGATCTTCTATGTATATATGTCTCTGTACACTGGTCTCTGGATCTTCTATGTATATATGTCTCTGTATACTGGTCTCTGGATCTTCTATGTATATATGTCTCTGTATACTGGTCTCTGGATCTTCTATGTATATATGTCTCTGTATACTGGTCTCTGGATCTTCTATGTATATATGTATCTGTATACTGGTCTCTGGATCTTCTATGTATATATGTCTCTGTATACTGGTCTCTCGGTTCTTTTATGTATATATGTCTTTGTATACTGGTCTCTGGATCTTCTATGTATATATGTCTCTGTATACTGGTCTCTGGATCTTCTATGTATATATGTCTCTGTATACTGGTCTCTGGATCTTCTATGTGTATATGTCTCTGTATACTGGTCTCTGGATCTTCTATGTGTATATGTCTCTGTATACTGGTCTCTGGATCTTCTATGTGTATATGTCTCTGTATACTGGTCTCTGGATCTTCTATGTGTATATGTCTCTGTGTACTGGTCTCTGGATCTTCTATGTGTATATGTCTCTGTATACGGGTCTCTGGATCTTCTTTGTATATATGTCTCTGTATACTGGTCTCTGGATCTTCTATGTTTATATGTCTCTGTATACTGGTCTCTGGATTTTCTATGTATATATGTCTCTGTATACTGGTCTCTGGATCTTCTATGTATATATGTATCTGTATACTGGTCTCTGGATCTTCTATGTATATATGTCTCTGTATACTGGTCTCTTGATCTTCTATGTATATATGTCTCTGTATACTGGTCTCTGGATCTTCTATGTATATATGTCTCTGTATACTGGTCTCTGGATCTTCTATGTACATATGTCTCTGTATACTGGTCTCTGGATCTTCTATGTATATATGTCTCTGTATACTGGTCTCTGGATCTTCTATGTATATATGTCTCTGTATACTGGTCTCTGGATCTTCTATGTATATATGTCTCTGTATACTGGTCTCTGGATCTTCTATGTGTATATGTCTCTGTATAGTGGTCTCTGGATCTTCTATGTGTATATGTCTCTGTATACTGGTCTCTGGATCTTCTATGTATATATGTCTCTGTATACTGGTCTCTCGGTTCTTCTATGTATATATGTCTTTGTATACTGGTCTCTGGATCTTCTATGTATATATGTCTCTGTATACTGGTCTCTGTATCTTCTATGTATATATGTCTCTGTATACTGGTCTCTGGATCTTCTATGTGTATATGTCTCTGTATACTGGTCTCTGGATCATCTATGTGTATATGTCTCTGTATACTGGTCTCTGGATCTTCTATGTGTATATGTCTCTGTGTACTGGTCTCTGGATCTTCTATGTGTATATGTCTCTGTATACGGGTCTCTGGATCTTCTTTGTATATATGTCTCTGTATACTGGTCTCTGGATCTTCTATGTATATATGTCTCTGTATACTGGTCTCTGGATTTTCTATGTATTTATGTCTCTGTATACTGGTCTCTGGATCTTCTATGTATATATGTATCTGTATACTGGTCTCTGGATCTTCTATGTGTATATGTCTCTGTATACTGGTCTCTGGATCTTCTATGTGTATATGTCTCTGTATACTGGTCTCTGGATCTTCTATGTGTATATGTCGCTGTATACTGGTCTCTGGATCTTCTATGTGTATATGTCTCTGTATACTGGTCTCTGGATCTTCTATGTATATATGTCTCTGTATACTGGTCTCTGGATCTTCTATGTATATATGTCTCTGTATACTGGTCTCTCGGTTCTTCTATGTATATATGTCTCTGTATACTGGTCTCTGGATCTTCTATGTATATATGTCTCTGTATACTGGTCTCTTGATCTTCTATGTATATATGTCTCTGTATACTGGTCTCTGGATCTTCTATGTGTATATGTCTCTGTATACTGGTCTCTGGATCATCTATGTGTATATGTCTCTGTATACTGGTCTCTGGATCTTCTATGTGTATATGTCTCTGTGTACTGGTCTCTGGATCTTCTATGTGTATATGTCTCTGTATACGGGTCTCTGGATCTTCTTTGTATATATGTCTCTGTATACTGGTCTCTGGATCTTCTATGTATATATGTCTCTGTATACTGGTCTCTGGATTTTCTATGTATTCATGTCTCTGTATACTGGTCTCTGGATCTTCTATGTATATATGTATCTGTATACTGGTCTCTGGATCTTCTATGTGTATATGTCTCTGTGTACTGGTCTCTGGATCTTCTATGTGTATATGTCTCTGTATACTGGTCTCTGGATCTTCTATGTGTATATGTCGCTGTATACTGGTCTCTGGATCTTCTATGTGTATATGTCTCTGTATACTGGTCTCTGGATCTTCTATGTATATATGTCTCTGTATACTGGTCTCTGGATCTTCTATGTGTATATGTCTCTGTATACTGGTCTCTGGATCTTCTATGTGTATATGTCTCTGTATACTGGTCTCTGGATCTTCTATGTGTATATGTCTCTGTATACTGGTCTCTGGATCTTCTATGTGTATATGTCTCTGTATACTGGTCTCTGGATCTTCTATGTATATATGTCGCTGTATACTGGTCTCTCGGTTCTTCTATGTATATATGTCTTTGTATACTGGTCTCTAGATCTTCTATGTATATATGTCTCTGTATACTGGTCTCTGGATCTTCTATGTGTATATGTCTCTGTATACTGGTCTCTGGATCTTCTATGTATATATGTCTCTGTATACTGGTCTCTGGATCTTCTATGTGTATATGTCTCTGTATACTGGTCTCTGGATTTCTATGTATATATGTCTCTGTATACTGGTCTCTGGATCTTCTATGTATATATGTCTCTGTATACTGTTCTCTGGATCTTCTATGTATATATGTCTCTGTATACTGTTCTCTGGATCTTCTATGTATATATGTCTCTGTATACTGGTCTCTGGATCTTCTATGTATATATGTCTCTGTATACTGGTCTCTGGATCTTCTATGTATATATGTCTCTGTATACTGGTCTCTCGGTTCTTCTATGTATATATGTCTTTGTATACTGGTCTCTGGATCTTCTATGTATATATGTCTCTGTATACTGGTCTCTGGATCTTCTATGTATATATGCCTCTGTATACTGGTCTCTGGATCTTCTATGTGTATATGCCTCTGTATACTGGTCTCTGGATCTTCTATGTGTATATGTCTCTGTGTACTGGTCTCTGGATCTTCTATGTGTATATGTCTCTGTGTACTGGTCTCTGGATCTTCTATGTGTATATGTCTCTGTGTACTGGTCTCTGGATCTTCTATGTATATATGTCTCTGTGTACTGGTCTCTGTATCTTCTATGTATATATGTCTCTGTATACTGGTCTCTGGATCTTCTATGTATATATGTCTCTGTATACTGGTCTCTGGATCTTCTATGTATATATGTCTCTGTATACTGGTCTCTGGATCTTCTATGTATATATGTCTCTGTATACTGGTCTCTGGATCTTCTATGTATATATGTCTCTGTATACTGGTCTCTGGATCTTCTATGTGTATATGTCTCTGTATACTGGTCTCTGGATCTTCTATGTATATATGTCTCTGTATACTGGTCTCTGGATCTTCTATGTATATATGTCTCTGTATACTGTTCTCTGGATCTTCTATGTATATATGTCTCTGTATACTTGTCTCTGGATCTTCTATGTGTATATGTCTCTGTATACTTGTCTCTGGATCTTCTATGTGTATATGTCTCTGTATACTGGTCTCTGGATCTTCTATGTATATATGTCCTTGTATACTGGTATCTGGATCTTCTTTGTATATATGTCTCTGTATACTGTTCTCTGGATCTTCTATGTATATATGTCTCTGTATACTGGTCTCTGGATCTTCTATGTATATATGTCTCTGTATACTGGTCTCTGGATCTTCTATGTATATATGTCTCTGTATACTGGTCTCTGGATCTTCTATGTATATATGTCTCTGTATACTGGTCTCTGGATCTTCTATGTATATATGTCTCTGTATACTGGTCTCTGGATCTTCTATGTATATATGTCTCTGTATACTGGTCTCTGGATCATCTATGTATATATGTCTCTGTATACTGTTCTCTGGATCTTCTATGTATATATGTCTCTGTATACTGTTCTCTGGATCTTCTATGTATATATGTCTCTGTATACTGGTCTCTGGATCTTCTATGTATATATGTCTCTGTATACTGGTCTCTGGATCTTCTATGTATATATGTCTCTGTATACTGGTCTCTGGATCTTCTATGTGTATATGTCTCTGTATACTGGTCTCTGGATCTTCTATGTGTATATGTCTCTGTATACTGGTCTCTGGATCTTCTATGTATATATGTCTCTGTATACTGGTCTCTGGATCTTCTATGTATATATGTCTCTGTATACTGGTCTCTGGATCTTCTATGTGTATATGTCTCTGTATACTGGTCTCTGGATCTTCTATGTATATATGTCTCTGTATACTGGTCTCTAGATCTATGTATATATGTCTCTGTATACTGGTCTCTGGATCTTCTATGTATATATGTCTTTGTATACTGGTCTCTGGATCTTCTATGTATATATGTCTCTGTATACTGGTCTCTGGATCTTCTATGTATATATGTCTCTGTATACTGGTCTCTGGATCTTCTATGTATATATGTCTCTGTATACTGGTCTCTAGATCTATGTATATATGTCTCTGTATACTGGTCTCTGGATCTTCTATGTATATATGTCTCTGTATACTGGTCTCTGGATCTTCTATGTATATATGTCTCTGTATACTGGTCTCTGGATCTTCTATGTATATATGTCTCTGTATACTGGTCTCTGGATCTTCTATGTGTATATGTCTCTGTATACTGGTCTCTGGGTCTTCTATGTATATATGTCTCTGTATACTGGTCTCTGGATCTTCTATGTATATATGTCTCTGTATACTGGTCTCTGGATCTTCTATGTGTATATGTCTCTGTATACTGGTCTCTGGATCTTCTATGTGTATATGTCTCTGTATACTGGTCTCTGGATCTTCTATGTGTATATGTCTCTGTATACTGGTCTCGGGATCTTCTATGTGTATATGTCGCTGTATACTGGTCTCTGGATCTTCTATGTGTATATGTCTCTGTATACTGGTCTCTGGATCTTCTATGTGTATATGTCTCTGTATACTGGTCTCTGGATCTTCTATGTGTATATGTCTCTGTATACTTGTCTCTGGATCTTCTATGTGTATATGTCTCTGTATACTGGTCTCTGGATCTTCTATGTATATATGTTTCTGTATACTGGTCTCTGGATCTTCTATGTATATATGTCTCTGTATACTGGTCTCTGGATCTTCTATGTGTATATGTCTCTGTATACTGGTCTCTGGATCTTCTATGTGTATATGTCTCTGTATACTGGTCTCTGGATCTTCTATGTATATATGTCTCTTTATACTGGTCTCTAGATCTATGTATATATGTCTCTGTATACTGGTCTCTAGATCTATGTATACATGTCTCTGTATACTGGTCTCTGGATCTTCTATGTATATATGTCTCTGTATACTGGTCTCTGGATCTTCTATGTGTATATGTCTCTGTATACTTGTCTCTGGATCTTCTATGTGTATATGTCTCTGTATACTTGTCTCTGGATCTTCTATGTGTATATGTCTCTGTATACTTGTCTCTGGATCTTCTATGTGTATATGTCTCTGTATACTTGTCTCTGGATCTTCTATGTGTATATGTCTCTGTATACTGGTCTCTGGATCTTCTATGTATATATGTCTCTGTATACTGGTCTCTGGATCTTCCGTGCTTTATTCACATATAGGGATGTGTTTGGACAGTGTGGAGAAACGGTTTGGTATTTTTCTGTTTAATATTTCCTTCCTAGGTGATTATACGCCCGTCGCCACTTTCTTTCCACAGGGTTGTATTCACACATATAAAAACAAGTTAATTGACTCCCTCGCCTTATAGTTCATTGGAAATA
Source organism: Rhinoderma darwinii (assembly GCF_050947455.1). Classification (NCBI taxonomy): domain Eukaryota; kingdom Metazoa; phylum Chordata; class Amphibia; order Anura; family Rhinodermatidae; genus Rhinoderma; species Rhinoderma darwinii. Next base: position 2,612,406 of record NC_134687.1, read on the forward strand.
GACAGGAATCGGACTGATATTTCCATCTGTAGCTTTTTACATTCCTTCATCTGATGAACTTCCCTTTCCCTATTATTCCAGTTCCCATAGATGCCTTAAACGTGGTTTCAAAAAAAGTTTCATGATATTGCCCATAAAATAATACGTTGTGTACCATAAAGGGTTAATTGCGTGATCTGGCTTCACATTCACCCTTTCCCTCCCTATCCGAGCACCTGATTTATAAATGGACTAATGTGTGAAAAGACACAACTTTCCAGGAGGCAGATAAATGGATTGTATTTGTTGTATCTTTTGATGTGCAGAGGTGAGAACATCTCCATGTGATATCATAGAACGCGCCTCTTATGCTGGTTATTCACTTGTTTGCATTGCACTTTGTCTCCTTTTCTCTGATTCTGTTCAGTGTGCGGCTAAAAATAAGCAAAGAAACTGAACCCAACAGACAATCAACCTGAAGACGTTAATTCTGAGCACTCCGACCTCCTTGTTTTTCCTAATATCTGATCCATAAAAAGCAGAATCGATACAGCAGAGAGCATGTAAAGGATCTGCCAGGCAAAGCTTCGGGATTAACACCCATAGGTAATCAGTCTGCACCTGGTTCTATGTCTCTGAGACTAACTCCATCTTCCACCACTCAGGATGGCAGGCTTAGGAGTGGGAGAGCCTATCACAGCCTGGCCAGACTCAGCTAGCTCCCGCCCTCTGTCTATTTATACCTGCCTTTCCTGTTCCTCCTTTGCTTGTGATTCTTCCCATGTGGTTTCCTGGCCCTGCTGCAGCTTCTGACTATTTGATCCTGCTCCATACTGACCCTGGCTTTCTGACTACTCTCCTACTCTGTGTTTGGTACCTCGTGCACTCCTGGTTTGACTTGGCTCGTTCACCTCTCTTGTTGCTCACGGTGTTGCCGTGGGCAACTGCCCCATTTCCCTTAGCTTTGTGTACCCTTGTCTGTTTGTCTCGTGCACTTACTGAGCGTAGGGACCGTCGCCCAGTTGTACCCCGTCGCCTAAGGCAGGTCATGCAAGTAGGCAGGGACAGAGTGGCGGGTAGATTAGGGCTCACTTGTTCGTTTCCCTACCCCTATCATTACAGAGCAGCTGTGATTAAGAACTGAAGAGTCGAAACGCGTAGGCGTTCTCTCCCGGGATTCTTTAATTTCTTGTTTTAATTTTGACTTAAATAAACAGTTTTGTATTTTTCACATCAAATCGTGTGCTGGACCTCTAACCTTTCTCCTTGGATCTCTACCTACTCCCGACGTAGCTCTCTGGCCCGCGCACGGAATAATCATGGAATGTGGCGTCTTGACTGCGAATGAGTGGTGAGCGGAACAATTATTCTTATATATTGTTTACATTACACATATACAGCTCTACTACATGCACATTACACATATACAGCTCTACTACATGCACATTACACATATACAGCTCTGCTACATGCACATTACACATATACAGCTCTACTACATGCACATTACACATATATACAGCTCTACTACATGCACATTACACATATATACAGCTCTACTACATGCACATTACACATATATACAGCTCTACTACATGCACATTACACATATATACAGCTCTACTACATGCACATTACACATATATACAGCTCTACTACATGCACATTACACATATATACAGCTCTACTACATGCACATTACACATATACAGCTCTACTACATGTACATTACACATATATACAGCTCTACTACATGCACATTACACATATATACAGCTCTACTACATTCACATTACACATATATACAGCTCTACTACATGCACATTACACATATACAGCTCTGCTACATGCACATTACACATATATACAGCTCTACTACATGCACATTACACATATATACAGCTCTACTACATGCACATTACACATATATACAGCTCTACTACATGCACATTACACATATATACAGCTCTACTACATGCACATTACACATATATACAGCTCTACTACATGCACATTACACATATATACAGCTCTACTACATGCACATTACACATATATACAGCTCTACTACATGCACATTACACATATATACAGCTCTACTACATGCACATTACACATATATACAGCTCTGCTACATGCACATTACACATATACAGCTCTGCTACATGCACATTACACATATATACAGCTCTACTACATGCACATTACACATATATATAAAGCTCTACTACATGCACATTACACACATATACAGCTCTACTACATGCACATTACACATATATACAGCTCTACTACATGCACATTACACATATATACAGCTCTACTACATGCACATTACACATATATACAGCTCTACTACATGCACATTACACATATATACAGCTCTACTACATGCACATTACACATATATACAGCTCTACTACATGCACATTACACATATATACAGCTCTACTACATGCACATTACACATATATACAGCTCTACTACATGCACATTACACATATATACAGCTCTACTACATGCACATTACACATATATACAGCTCTACTACATGCACATTACACATATATACAGCTCTACTACATGCACATTACACATATATACAGCTCTACTACATGCACATTACACATATATACAGCTCTACTACATGCACATTACACATATATACAGCTCTACTACATGCACATTACACATATATACAGCTCTACTACATGCACATTACACATATACAGCTCTACTACATGCACATTACACATATACAGCTCTACTACATGCACATTACACATATACAGCTCTACTACATGCACATTACACATATATACAGCTCTACTACATGCACATTACATATATACAGCTCTACTACATGCACATTACACACATATACAGCTCTACTACATGCACATTACACATATACAGCTCTACTACATGCACATTACACATATATACAGCTCTACTACATGCACATTACACATATATACAGCTCTACTACATGCACATTACACATATATACAGCTCTACTACATGCACATTGCACATATATACAGCTCTGCTACATGCACATTACACATATACAGCTCTACTACATGTACATTACACATATATATACAGCTCTACTACATGTACATTACACATATACAGCTCTACTACATGCACATTACACATATACAGCTCTACTACATGCACATTACACATATACAGCTCTACTACATGCACATTACACATATATACAGCTCTACTACATGCACATTACACATATACACAGCTCTGCTACATGCACATTACACATATACAGCTCTACTACATGCACATTACACATATACAGCTCTACTACATGCACATTACACATATACAGCTCTACTACATGTACATTACACATATATACAGCTCCACTACATGCACATTACACATATATACAGCTCCACTACATGCACATTACACATATACAGCTCTACTACATGCACATTACACATATACAGCTCTACTACATGCACATTACACATATATACAGCTCTACTACATGCACATTACACATATATACAGCTCTACTACATGCACATTACACATATACAGCTCTACTACATGCACATTACACATATATACAGCTCCACTACATGCACATTACACATATATACAGCTCTGCTTCATGCACATTACACATATACACAGCTCTACTACATGCACATTACACATATATACAGCTCTACTACATGTACATTACACATATATACAGCTCTACTACATGCACATTACACATATATACAGCTCTACTACATGCACATTACACATATACAGCTCTACTACATGCACATTACACATATATACAGCTCCACTACATGCACATTACACATATATACAGCTCTACTACATGCACATTACACATATACAGCTCTACTACATGCACATTACACATATACAGCTCTACTACATGCACATTACACATATATACAGCTCCACTACATGCACATTACACATATATACAGCTCTACTACATGCACATTACACATATACAGCTCTACTACATGCACATTACACATATACAGCTCTACTACATGCACATTACACATATACAGCTCTACTACATGCACATTACACATATACAGCTCTACTACATGCACATTACACATATACAGCTCTACTACATGCACATTACACATATATACAGCTCTACTACATGCACATTACACATATACAGCTCTATTACATGCACATTACACATATACAGCTCTACTACATGCACATTACACATATACAGACCTACTACATGCACATTACACATATACAGCTCTACTACATGCACATTACACATATACAGCTCTACTACATGCACATTACACATATACAGCTCTACTACATGCACATTACACATATATACAGCTCTACTACATGCACATTACACATATATACAGCTCTACTACATGCACATTACACATATATACAGCTCTACTACATGCACATTACACATATATACAGCTCTACTACATGCACATTACACATATATACAGCTCTACTACATGCACATTACACATATATACAGCTCTACTACATGCACATTACACATATATACAGCTCTACTACATGCACATTACACATATATACAGCTCTACTACATGCACATTACACATATACAGGTCTACTACATGTACATTACACATATATACAGCTCTACTACATGCACATTACACATATATACAGCTCTACTACATGCACATTACACATATACAGCTCTACTACATGCACATTACACATATATACAGCTCTACTACATGCACATTACACATATACAGCTCTACTACATGCACATTACACATATATACAGCTCTACTACATGCACATTACACATATACAGCTCTACTACATGTACATTACACACATATATACAGCTCTACTACATGTACATTACACATATATACAGCTCTACTACATGCACATTACACATATACAGCTCTACTACATGCACATTACACATATATACAGCTCTACTACCTGCACATTACACATATATACAGCTCTACTACATGCACATTACACATATACAGCTCTACTACATGCACATTACACATATATACAGCTCTGCTACATGCACATTACACATATACACAGCTCTGCTACATGCACATTACACATATATACAGCTCTACTACATGCACATTACACATATATACAGCTCTACTACATAATCCAGCACATCTGAATACTATGTAACAAAGATCCTGGTCATGTGACCGCTGACTCCTCCCATATACGTGACTGTTCACATGACCGTGACATCATCACAGGTCCTGCAACTACACAGAGACCAGAAAGCAACTGTCCAGGTACGAGAGACTATCAGTATATATATATACACAGCACTATTATCTGTCACTATCAGTATATATATATACACAGCACTATTATCTGTCACTATCAGTATATATATATACACAGCGCTATTATCTGTCACTATCAGTATATATATATACACAGCGCTATTATCTGTCACTATCAGTATATATATACACAGCACTATTATCTGTCACTATCAGTATATATATATATATATACTGCACTATTATCTGTCACTATCAGTATATATATATATACACAGCACTATTATCTGTCACTATCAGTATATATATACACAGCGCTATTATCTGTCACTATCAGTATATATATATATATATATACACAGCACTATTATCTGTCACTATCAGTATATATATATATATATATATACACAGCACTATTATCTGTCACTATCAGTATATATATACACACAGCACTATTATCTGTCACTATCAGTATATATATACACAGCACTATTATCTGTCACTATCAGTATATATATATACACAGCACTATTATCTGTCACTATCAGTATATATATATACACAGCACTATTATCTGTCACTATCAGTATATATATACACAGCACTATTATCTGTCACTATCAGTATATATATATACACAGCACTATTATCTGTCACTATCAGTATATATATATACACAGCACTATTATCTGTCACTATCAGTATATATATATACACAGCACTATTATCTGTCACTATCAGTATATATATACACAGCACTATTATCTGTCACTATCAGTATATATATATACACAGCACTATTATCAGTCACTATCAGTATATATATACACAGCACTATTATCTGTCACTATCAGTATATATATATACACAGCACTATTATCTGTCACTATCAGTATATATATATACACAGCACTATTATCTGTCACTATCAGTATATATATATATATAAACAGCACTATTATCTGTCACTATCAGTATATATATATACACAGCACTATTATCTATCACTATCAGTATATATACACAGCACTATTATCTGTCACTATCAGTATATATATATACACAGCACTATTATCTGTCACTATCAGTATATATATATACACAGCACTATTATCTGTCACTATCAGTATATATATATATATATATACACAGCACTATTATCTGTCACTATCAGTATATATATACACACAGCGCTATTATCTGTCACTATCAGTATATATATATATACACAGCACTATTATCTGTCACTATCAGTATATATATATACACAGCACTATTATCTGTCACTATCAGTATATATATATACACAGCACTATTATCTATCACTATCAGTATATATACACAGCACTATTATCTGTCACTATCAGTATATATATATACACAGCACTATTATCTGTCACTATCAGTATATATATATACACAGCACTATTATCTGTCACTATCAGTATATATATATATATATATACACAGCACTATTATCTGTCACTATCAGTATATATATACACACAGCGCTATTATCTGTCACTATCAGTATATATATATATACACAGCACTATTATCTGTCACTATCAGTATATATATATACACAGCGCTATTATCTGTCACTATCAGTATATATATATATACACAGCACTATTATCTGTCACTATCAGTATATATATACACACAGCACTATTATCTGTCACTATCAGTATATATATATATACACAGCACTATTATCTGTCACTATCAGTATATATATATACACAGCACTATTATCTGTCACTATCAGTATATATATATACACAGCACTATTATCTGTCACTATCAGTATATATATATACACAGCACTATTATCTGTCACTATCAGTATATATATATACACACAGCACTATTATCTGTCACTATCAGTATATATATATACACAGCACTATTATCTGTCACTATCAGTATATATATATACACAGCACTATTATCTGTCACTATCAGTATATATATATATATACAGCACTATTATCTGTCACTATCAGTATATATATACACAGCGCTATTATCTGTCACTATCAGTATATATATATACACAGCACTATTATCTGTCACTATCAGTATATATATATACACAGCACTATTATCTGTCACTATCAGTATATATATATATATACACAGCACTATTATCTGTCACTATCAGTATATATATACACAGCACTATTATCTGTCACTATCAGTATATATATATACAGCACTATTATCTGTCACTATCAGTATATATATACACAGCACTATTATCTGTCACTATCAGTATATATATATACACAGCACTATTATCTGTCACTATCAGTATATATATATATATACACAGCACTATTATCTGTCACTATCAGTATATATATACACAGCACTATTATCTGTCACTATCAGTATATATTTATACAGCACTATTATCTGTCACTATCAGTATATATATACACAGCACTATTATCTGTCACTATCAGTATATATATATACACAGCACTATTATCTGTCACTATCAGTATATATATATACACAGCGCTATTATCTGTCACTATCAGTATATATATATACACAGCACTATTATCTGTCACTATCAGTATATATATATATACACAGCACTATTATCTGTCACTATCAGTATATATACACACAGCACTATTATCTGTCACTATCAGTATATATATATACACAGCACTATTATCTGTCACTATCAGTATATATATATACACAGCACTATTATCTGTCACTATCAGTATATATATATACACAGCGCTATTATCTGTCACTATCAGTATATATATATACACAGCACTATTATCTGTCACTATCAGTATATATATACATAGCACTATTATCTGTCACTATCAGTATATATATACACAGCTCTATTATCTGTCACTATCAGTATATATATACACAGCACTATTATCTGTCACTATCAGTATATATATATACACAGCACTATTATCTGTCACTATCAGTATATATATACACAGCACTATTATCTGTCACTATCAGTATATATATATATATACACAGCACTATTATCTGTCACTATCAGTATATATATATACACAGCACTATTATCTGCCACTATCAGTATATATATATACACAGCACTATTATCTGTCACTATCAGTATATATATACACACAGCACTATTATCTGTCACTATCAGTATATATATATACACAGCATTATTATCTGTCACTATCAGTATATATATACACAGCACTATTATCTGTCACTATCAGTATATATATACACACAGCACTATTATCTGTCACTATCAGTATATATATATACACAGCATTATTATCTGTCACTATCAGTATATATATACACAGCACTATTATCTGTCACTATCAGTATATATATATATATACACAGCACTATTATCTGTCACTATCAGTATATATATATATATATATATATATATATACACAGCACTATTATCTGTCACTATCAGTATATATATACACAGCACTATTATCTGTCACTATCAGTATATATATATACACAGCACTATTATCTGTCACTATCAGTATATATATACACAGCACTATTATCTGTCACTATCAGTATATATATACACACAGCACTATTATCTGTCACTATCAGTATATATATATACACAGCATTATTATCTGTCACTATCAGTATATATATACACAGCACTATTATCTGTCACTATCAGTATATATATACACAGCACTATTATCTGTCACTATCAGTATATATATATACACAGCACTATTATCTGTCACTATCAGTATATATATATATACAGCACTATTATCTGTCACTATCAGTATATATATATACACAGCACTATTATCTGTCACTATCAGTATATATATACACAGCACTATTATCTGTCACTATCAGTATATATATATATACAGCACTATTATCTGTCACTATCAGTATATATATACACAGCACTATTATCTGTCACTATCAGTATATATATACACAGCACTATTATCTGTCACTATCAGTATATATATACACAGCACTATTATCTGTCACTATCAGTATATATATATATATACACAGCACTATTATCTGTCACTATCAGTATATATATACACAGCACTATTATCTGTCACTATCAGTATATATATACACAGTACTATTATCTGTCACTATCAGTGTATATATATATATATACACAGCGCTATTATCTGTCACTATCAGTATATATATATACACAGCACTATTATCTGTCACTATCAGTATATATATATACACGGCACTATTATCTGTCACTATCAGTATATATATACACAGCACTATTATCTGTCACTATCAGTATATATATACACAGCACTATTATCTGTCACTATCAGTATATATATATATATATACACAGCACTATTATCTGTCACTATCAGTATATATATACACACAGCGCTATTATCTGTCACTATCAGTATATATATACACACAGCACTATTATCTGTCACTATCAGTATATATATATATACAGCACTATTATCTGTCACTATCAGTATATATATATACACAGCACTATTATCTGTCACTATCAGTATATATATATACACAGCACTATTATCTGTCACTATCAGTATATATATATACACAGCACTATTATCTGTCACTATCAGTATATATATATACACAGCACTATTATCTGTCACTATCAGTATATATATACACAGCACTATTATCTGTCACTATCAGTATATATATACACAGCACTATTATCTGTCACTATCAGTATATATATACACAGCACTATTATCTGTCACTATCAGTATATATATACACAGCACTATTATCTGTCACTATCAGTATATATATACACAGCACTATTATCTGTCACTATCAGTATATATATATACAGCACTATTATCTGTCACTATCAGTATATATATATACACAGCACTATTATCTGTCACTATCAGTATATATATACACAGCACTATTATCTGTCACTATCAGTATATATATACACACAGCACTATTATCTGTCACTATCAGTATATATATACACAGCACTATTATCTGTCACTATCAGTATATATATACACAGCACTATTATCTGTCACTATCAGTATATATATATACACAGCACTATTATCTGTCACTATCAGTATATATATACACAGCACTATTATCTGTCACTATCAGTATATATATATATATACAGCACTATTATCTGTCACTATCAGTATATATATACACACAGCACTATTATCTGTCACTATCAGTATATATATACACACAGCACTATTATCTGTCACTATCAGTATATATATATACAGCACTATTATCTGTCACTATCAGTATATATATACACAGCACTATTATCTGTCACTATCAGTATATATATATATATACAGCACTATTATCTGTCACTATCAGTATATATATACACAGCACTATTATCTGTCACTATCAGTATATATACACACAGCACTATTATCTGTCACTATCAGTATATATATATACACAGCACTATTATCTGTCACTATCAGTATATATATATATACACAGCACTATTATCTGTCACTATCAGTATATATATACACACAGCACTATTATCTGTCACTATCAGTATATATATACACACAGCACTATTATCTGTCACTATCAGTATATATATATATACACAGCACTATTATCTGTCACTATCAGTATATATATATATACACAGCACTATTATCTGTCACTATCAGTATATATATATACACAGCACTATTATCTGTCACTATCAGTATATATATATACACACAGCACTATTATCTGTCACTATCAGTATATATATATACAGCACTATTATCTGTCACTATCAGTATATATATACACAGCACTATTATCTGTCACTATCAGTATATATATATATACACAGCACTATTATCTGTCACTATCAGTATATATATACACAGCACTATTATCTATCACTATCAGTATATATATACACAGCACTATTATCTGTCACTATCAGTATATATACACACACAGCACTATTATCTGTCACTATCAGTATATATATATATACACAGCACTATTATCTGTCACTATCAGTATATATACACACAGCACTATTATCTGTCAGTATATATATACAGCACTATTATCTGTATATATATACTGATAGTGACAGATAATAGTGCTGTGTATATATATATATATATACTGATAGTCACTATCCGTATATATATACACAGCACTATTATCTGTCACTATCAGTATATATATATACACAGCACTATTATCTGTCACTATCAGTATATATATATACACACAGCACTATTATCTGTCACTATCAGTATATATATATATACAGCACTATTATCTGTCACTATCAGTATATATATACACAGCACTATTATCTGTCACTATCAGTATATATATACACAGCACTATTATCTGTCACTATCCGTATATATATACACAGCACTATTATCTGTCACTATCAGTATATATATACACAGCACTATTATCTGTCACTATCAGTATATATATATACACAGCACTATTATCTGTCACTATCAGTATATATATACACAGCACTATTATCTATCACTATCAGTATATATATACACAGCACTATTATCTGTCACTATCAGTATATATATATATACACAGCACTATTATCTGTCACTATCAGTATATATACACACAGCACTATTATCTGTCAGTATATATATACAGCACTATTATCTGTCACTATCAGTATATATATACACAGTACTATTATCTGTCACTATCAGTATATATATATACACAGCACTATTATCTGTCACTATCAGTATATATATACACAGCACTATTATCTATCACTATCAGTATATATATACACAGCACTATTATCTGTCACTATCAGTATATATATATATACACAGCACTATTATCTGTCACTATCAGTATATATATATATATATATACACAGCACTATTATCTGTCACTATCAGTATATATATATACACAGCACTATTATCTGTCACTATCAGTATATATATATATACACAGCACTATTATCTGTCACTATCAGTATATATATACACAGCACTATTATCTGTCACTATCAGTATATATATATATACACAGCACTATTATCTGTCACTATCAGTATATATACACACAGCACTATTATCTGTCACTATCAGTATATATACACACAGCACTATTATCTGTCACTATCAGTATATATATATACACAGCACTATTATCTGTCACTATCAGTATATATATATACACAGCACTATTATCTGTCACTATCAGTATATATATATACACAGCACTATTATCTGTCACTATCAGTATATATATACACAGCACTATTATCTATCACTATCAGTATATATATACACAGCACTATTATCTGTCACTATCAGTATATATATATATACACAGCACTATTATCTGTCACTATCAGTATATATATACACACAGCTCTATTATCTGTCAGTATATATATACAGCACTATTATCTGTCAGTATATATATACAGCACTATTATCTGTCACTATCAGTATATATATACACACAGCTCTATTATCTGTCAGTATATATATACAGCACTATTATCTGTCAGTATATATATACAGCACTATTATCTGTCACTATCAGTATATATATACACAGTACTATTATCTGTCACTATCAGTATATATATACACACAGCACTATTATCTGTCACTATCAGTATATATACACACAGCACTATTATCTGTCACTATCAGTATATATATACACACAGCACTATTATCTGTCACTATCAGTATATATATATATATACACAGCACTATTATCTGTCACTATCAGTATATATATACACAGCACTATTATCTGTCACTATCAGTATATATATATATACAGCACTATTATCTGTCACTATCAGTATATATATATATACACAGCACTATTATCTGTCACTATCAGTATATATATATACACAGCACTATTATCTGTCACTATCAGTATATATATACACAGCACTATTATCTGTCACTATCAGTATATATATACACAGCACTATTATCTGTCACTATCAGTATATATATATATACACAGCACTATTATCTGTCACTATCAGTATATATATACACAGCACTATTATCTGTCACTATCAGTATATATATATATATACAGCACTATTATCTGTCACTATCAGTATATATATATATACACAGCACTATTATCTGTCACTATCAGTATATATATATATATATACACAGCACTATTATCTGTCACTATCAGTATATATATACACAGCACTATTATCTGTCACTATCAGTATATATATATACACAGCACTATTATCTGTCACTATCAGTATATATATACACAGCACTATTATCTGTCACTATCAGTATATATATATATATATACACAGCACTATTATCTGTCACTATCAGTATATATATATATATATACACAGCACTATTATCTGTCACTATCAGTATATATATATATATACACAGCACTATTATCTGTCACTATCAGTATATATATATACAGCACTATTATCTGTCACTATCAGTATATATATATACACAGCACTATTATCTGTCACTATCAGTATATATATATATATATACACAGCACTATTATCTGTCACTATCAGTATATATATATACAGCACTATTATCTGTCACTATCAGTATATATACACACAGCACTATTATCTGTCACTATCAGTATATATATATATATATATACACAGCACTATTATCTGTCACTATCAGTATATATATACACAGCACTATTATCTGTCACTATCAGTATATATATATACACAGCACTATTATCTGTCACTATCAGTATATATATACACAGCACTATTATCTGTCACTATCAGTATATATATACACAGCACTATTATCTGTCACTATCAGTATATATATATACACAGCACTATTATCTGTCACTATCAGTATATATATACACAGCACTATTATCTGTCACTATCCGTATATATATACACAGCACTATTATCTGTCACTATCAGTATATATATATATACACAGCACTATTATCTGTCACTATCAGTATATATATATATACACAGCACTATTATCTGTCACTATCAGTATATATATACACAGCACTATTATCTGTCACTATCAGTATATATATACACAGCACTATTATCTGTCACTATCAGTATATATATACACAGCACTATTATCTGTCACTATCAGTATATATATACACAGCACTATTATCTGTCACTATCAGTATATATATATACACAGCACTATTATCTGTCACTATCAGTATATATATATACACAGCACTATTATCTGTCACTATCAGTATATATATACACAGCACTATTATCTGTCACTATCAGTATATATATACACAGCACTATTATCTGTCACTATCAGTATATATATATACACAGCACTATTATCTGTCACTATCAGTATATATATATACACAGCACTATTATCTGTCACTATCAGTATATATACACAGCACTATTATCTGTCACTATCAGTATATATACACAGCACTATTATCTGTCACTATCAGTATATATATATACACAGCACTATTATCTGTCACTATCAGTATATATATACACAGCACTATTATCTGTCACTATCAGTATATATATATATACAGCACTATTATCTGTCACTATCAGTATATATATACACAGCACTATTATCTGTCACTATCAGTATATATATATACAGCACTATTATCTGTCACTATCAGTATATATATATATACACAGCACTATTATCTGTCACTATCAGTATATATATATATATATATACAGCACTATTATCTGTCACTATCAGTATATATATATACACAGCACTATTATCTGTCACTATCAGTATATATATACACAGCACTATTATCTGTCACTATCAGTATATATATACACAGCACTATTATCTGTCACTATCAGTATATATATACACAGCACTATTATCTGTCACTATCAGTATATATATATACACAGCACTATTATCTGTCACTATCAGTATATATATATACACAGCACTATTATCTGTCACTATCAGTATATATATATATATACAGCACTATTATCTGTCACTATCAGTATATATATACACAGCACTATTATCTGTCACTATCAGTATATATATATACAGCACTATTATCTGTCACTATCAGTATATATATATACACAGCACTATTATCTGTCACTATCAGTATATATATACACAGCACTATTATCTGTCACTATCAGTATATATATATATATACACACAGCACTATTATCTGTCACTATCAGTATATATATACACAGCACTATTATCTGTCACTATCAGTATATATATACACACAGCACTATTATCTGTCACTATCAGTGTATATATATATACACAGCACTATTATCTGTCACTATCAGTATATATACACAGCACTATTATCTGTCACTATCAGTATATATATATACACAGCACTATTATCTGTCACTATCAGTATATATATACACAGCACTATTATCTGTCACTATCAGTATATATACACAGCACTATTATCTGTCACTATCAGTATATATATATACAGCACTATTATCTGTCACTATCAGTATATATATACACAGCACTATTATCTGTCACTATCAGTATATATATATACACAGCACTATTATCTGTCACTATCAGTATATATATATACACACAGCACTATTATCTGTCACTATCAGTATATATATATATATACACAGCACTATTATCTGTCACTATCAGTATATATATACACACAGCACTATTATCTGTCACTATCAGTGTATATATATATACACAGCACTATTATCTGTCACTATCAGTATATATACACAGCACTATTATCTGTCACTATCAGTATATATATATACACAGCACTATTATCTGTCACTATCAGTATATATATATATATATATACACAGCACTATTATCTGTCACTATCAGTATATATATACACAGCACTATTATCTGTTACTATCAGTATATATATACACAGCACTATTATCTGTCACTATCAGTATATATATATACACAGCACTATTATCTGTCACTATCAGTATATATATACACAGCACTATTATCTGTTACTATCAGTATATATATATATACAGCACTATTATCTGTCACTATCAGTATATATATACACAGCACTATTATCTGTCACTATCAGTATATATATATATACACAGCACTATTATCTGTCACTATCAGTATATATATACACAGCACTATTATCTGTCACTATCAGTAATATATATATACACAGCACTATTATCTGTCACTATCAGTATATATATATACACACAGCACTATTATCTGTCACTATCAGTATATATATATACACACAGCACTATTATCTGTCACTATCAGTATATATATATACACAGCACTATTATCTGTCACTATCAGTATATATATACACAGCACTATTATCTGTCACTATCAGTATATATATATACAGCACTATTATCTGTCACTATCAGTATATATATACACAGCACTATTATCTGTCACTATCAGTATATATATATATACACAGCACTATTATCTGTCACTATCAGTATATATATATACAGCAGTATTATCTGTCACTATCAGAATATATATACACACAGCACTATTATCTGTTACTATCAGTTTATATATACACAGCACTATTATCTGTCACTATCAGTATATATATACACAGCACTATTATCTGTCACTATCAGTATATATATATACACAGCACTATTATCTGTCACTATCAGTATATATATATACACAGCACTATTATCTGTCACTATCAGTATATATATACACAGCACTATTATCTGTCACTATCAGTATATATATACACAGCACTATTATCTGTCACTATCAGTATATATATACACAGCACTATTATCTGTCACTATCAGTATATATATATACACAGCACTATTATCTGTCACTATCAGTATATATATATATACACAGCACTATTATCTGTCACTATCAGTATATATATATACACAGCACTATTATCTGTCACTATCAGTATATATATATATACACACAGCACTATTATCTGTCACTATCAGTATATATATATACACAGCACTATTATCTGTCACTATCAGTATATATATATACACAGCACTATTATCTGTCACTATCAGTATATATATATATACACACAGCACTATTATCTGTCACTATCAGTATATATATATATACACAGCACTATTATCTGTCACTATCAGTATATATATATATATATATATACACAGCACTATTATCTGTCACTATCAGTATATATATATATACACAGCACTATTATCTGTCACTATCAGTATATATACACAGCACTATTATCTGTCACTATCAGTATATATATATATATACACAGCACTATTATCTGTCACTATCAGTATATATATATATACACAGCACTATTATCTGTCACTATCAGTGTATATATACACAGCACTATTATCTGTCACTATCAGTATATATATATACACAGCACTATTATCTGTCACTATCAGTATATATATATACACACAGCACTATTATCTGTCACTATCAGTATATATATATACACAGCACTATTATCTGTCACTATCAGTATATATATATACACAGCACTATTATCTGTCACTATCAGTATATATATACACACAGCACTATTATCTGTCACTATCAGTATATATATATATACACAGCACTATTATCTGTCACTATCAGTATATATATATACACAGCACTATTATCTGTCACTATCAGTATATATATATACACAGCACTATTATCTGTCACTATCAGTATATATATACACACAGCACTATTATCTGTCACTATCAGTATATATATACACAGCACTATTATCTGTCACTATCAGTATATATATATACACAGCACTATTATCTGTCACTATCAGTATATATATATACACAGCACTATTATCTGTCACTATCAGTATATATATATATACACAGCACTATTATCTGTCACTATCAGTATATATATACACAGCACTATTATCTGTCACTATCAGTATATATATACACAGCACTATTATCTGTCACTATCAGTATATATATATATACATCACTATTATCTGTCACTTTCAGTATATATATATATATACACAGCACTATTATCTGTCACTATCAGTATATATATATACAGCACTATTATCTGTCACTATCAGTATATATATATACACAGCACTATTATCTGTCACTATCAGTATATATATATATATACAGCACTATTATCTGTCACTATCAGTATATATATATACACAGCACTATTATCTGTCACTATCAGTATATATATACACAGCACTATTATCTGTCACTATCAGTATATATATATATATACACAGCACTATTATCTGTCACTATCAGTATATATATACACAGCACTATTATCTGTCACTATCAGTATATATATATATACACAGCACTATTATCTGTCACTATCAGTATATATATACACAGCACTATTATCTGTCACTATCAGTATATATATATACACAGCACTATTATTTATCACTATCAGTATATATATATACACGGCACTATTATCTGTCACTATCAGTATATATATATATACACGGCACTATTATCTGTCACTATCAGTATATATATATACACAGCACTATTATCTGTCACTATCAGTATATATATACACACAGCACTATTATCTGTCACTATCAGTATATATATATATATACACAGCACTATTATCTGTCACTATCAGTATATATATATATATATATATACACAGCACTATTATCTGTCACTATCAGTATATATATATACACAGCACTATTATCTGTCACTATCAGTATATATATACACAGCACTATTATCTGTCACTATCAGTATATATATACACAGCACTATTATCTGTCACTATCAGTATATATATATATATATACACAGCACTATTATCTGTCACTATCAGTATATATATATATATATACACAGCACTATTATCTGTCACTATCAGTATATATATATATATATATATACACAGCACTATTATCTGTCACTATCAGTATATATACACACAGCACTATTATCTGTCACTATCAGTATATATATATACACAGCACTATTATCTGTCACTATCAGTATATATATATACACAGCACTATTATCTGTCACTATCAGTATATATATACACAGCACTATTATCTGTCACTATCAGTATATATATACACACAGCACTATTATCTGTCACTATCAGTATATATATATATATACAGCACTATTATCTGTCACTATCAGTATATATATACACAGCACTATTATCTGTCACTATCAGTATATATATACACAGCACTATTATCTGTCACTATCAGTATATATATACACAGCACTATTATCTGTCACTATCAGTATATATACACAGCACTATTATCTGTCACTATCAGTATATATATATATACAGCACTATTATCTGTCACTATCAGTATATATATACACAGCACTATTATCTGTCACTATCAGTATATATATACACAGCGCTATTATCTGTCACTATCAGTATATATATATATATATATACACAGCAGTATTATCTGTCACTATCAGTATATATATACACACAGCACTATTATCTGTCACTATCAGTATATATATATACAGCACTATTATCTGTCACTATCAGTATATATATATACACAGCACTATTATCTGTCACTATCAGTATATATATATATATACACAGCACTATTATCTGTCACTATCAGTATATATACACACAGCACTATTATCTGTCACTATCAGTATTTATATATACACAGCACTATTATCTGTCACTATCAGTATATATATATATACAGCACTATTATCTGTCACTATCAGTATATATATACACAGCACTATTATCTGTCACTATCAGTATATATATATATATATATATATATATATATACACACACACAGCGCTATTATCTGTCACTATCAGTATATATATATATATATACACAGCACTATTATCTGTCAGTATATATATATATATACACAGCACTATTATCTGTCACTATCAGTATATATATACACAGCACTATTATCTGTCACTATCAGTATATATATACAGCACTATTATCTGTCACTATCAGTATATATATATATATACACAGCGCTATTATCTGTCACTATCAGTATATATATATACACAGCACTATTATCTGTCACTATCAGTATATATATACACAGCACTATTATCTGTCACTATCAGTATATATATACACAGCAGTATTATCTGTCACTATCAGTATATATATATACACAGCACTATTATCTGTCACTATCAGTATATATATACACAACAGTATTATCTGTCACTATCAGTATATATATACACAGCACTATTATCTGTCACTATCAGTATATATATATATATACACAGCACTATTATCTGTCACTATCAGTATATATATACACAGCACTATTATCTGTCACTATCAGTATATATATATATATATACACAGCACTATTATCTGTCACTATCAGTATATATATACACAGCACTATTATCTGTCACTATCAGTATATATATATACACAGCACTATTATTTATCACTATCAGTATATATATATACACGGCACTATTATCTGTCACTATCAGTATATATATATATACACGGCACTATTATCTGTCACTATCAGTATATATATATACACAGCACTATTATCTGTCACTATCAGTATATATATACACACAGCACTATTATCTGTCACTATCAGTATATATATATATATATACACAGCACTATTATCTGTCACTATCAGTATATATATATACAGCACTATTATCTGTCACTATCAGTATATATATACACAGCACTATTATCTGTCACTATCAGTATATATATACACACAGCACTATTATCTGTCACTATCAGTATATATATATATATATACACAGCACTATTATCTGTCACTATCAGTATATATATATATATATACACAGCACTATTATCTGTCACTATCAGTATATATATATATATATATATACACAGCACTATTATCTGTCACTATCAGTATATATACACACAGCACTATTATCTGTCACTATCAGTATATATATATACACAGCACTATTATCTGTCACTATCAGTATATATATATACACAGCACTATTATCTGTCACTATCAGTATATATATATATATATATATATACAGCACTATTATCTGTCACTATCAGTATATATATACACAGCACTATTATCTGTCACTATCAGTATATATATACACACACAGCACTATTATCTGTCACTATCAGTATATATATATATACAGCACTATTATCTGTCACTATCAGTATATATATACACAGCACTATTATCTGTCACTATCAGTATATATATATATATATACACAGCAGTATTATCTGTCACTATCAGTATATATATACACACAGCACTATTATCTGTCACTATCAGTATATATATATACAGCACTATTATCTGTCACTATCAGTATATATATATACACAGCACTATTATCTGTCACTATCAGTATATATATATACACAGCACTATTATCTGTCACTATCAGTATATATACACACAGCACTATTATCTGTCACTATCAGTATTTATATATACACAGCACTATTATCTGTCACTATCAGTATATATATATATACAGCACTATTATCTGTCACTATCAGTATATATATACACAGCACTATTATCTGTCACTATCAGTATATATATATATATACACAGCACTATTATCTGTCACTATCAGTATATATATACACAGCACTATTATCTGTCACTATCAGTATATATATATATACACAGCACTATTATCTGTCACTATCAGTATATATATATATATATACACAGCACTATTATCTGTCAGTATATATATATATATACACAGCACTATTATCTGTCACTATCAGTATATATATACAGCACTATTATCTGTCACTATCAGTATATATATATATACACAGCACTATTATCTGTCACTATCAGTATATATATACACAACAGTATTATCTGTCACTATCAGTATATATATACACAGCACTATTATCTGTCACTATCAGTGTATATATATATATACACAGCACTATTATCTGTCACTATCAGTATATATATATATATATATATATATATATATACACAGCACTATTATCTGTCACTATCAGTATATATACACACAGCACTATTATCTGTCACTATCAGTATATATATATACACAGCACTATTATCTGTCACTATCCGTATATATATATACACAGCACTATTATCTGTCACTATCAGTATATATATATACAC
Source organism: Rhinoderma darwinii (assembly GCF_050947455.1). Classification (NCBI taxonomy): domain Eukaryota; kingdom Metazoa; phylum Chordata; class Amphibia; order Anura; family Rhinodermatidae; genus Rhinoderma; species Rhinoderma darwinii. The sequence continues at coordinate 2,634,929 of NC_134687.1, forward strand.
AGCGCTATTATCTGTCACTATCAGTATATATATATATACACAGCAGTATTATCTGTCACTATCAGTATATATATATACACAGCAGTATTATCTGTCACTATCAGTATATATATACACACAGCACTATTATCTGTCACTATCAGTATATATATATACAGCACTATTATCTGTCACTATCAGTATATATATATATACAGCACTATTATCTGTCACTATCAGTATATATATACACGGCACTATTATCTGTCACTATCAGTATATATATATATATATATATATACACACACACACAGCGCTATTATCTGTCACTATCAGTATATATATATACACAGCACTATTATCTGTCACTATCAGTATATATATACACAGCACTATTATCTGTCACTATCAGTATATATATACACAGCACTATTATCTGTCACTATCAGTATATATATATACACAGCACTATTATCTGTCACTATCAGTATATATATATACACAGCACTATTATCTGTCACTATCAGTATATATATACACAGCACTATTATCTGTCACTATCAGTATATATATATACACAGCACTATTATCTGTCACTATCAGTATATATATATATACACAGCGCTATTATCTGTCACTATCAGTATATATATACACAGCACTATTATCTGTCACTATCAGTATATATATACACAGCACTATTATCTGTCACTATCAGTATATATATATACACAGCACTATTATCTGTCAATATCAGTATATATATACACAGCACTATTATCTGTCACTATCAGTATATATATACACAGCACTATTGTCTGTCACTATCAGTATATATATACACAGTACTATTATCTGTCACTATCAGTATATATATACACAGCACTATTATCTGTCACTATCAGTATATATATACACAGCACTATTATCTGTCACTATCAGTATATATATACACACAGCACTATTATCTGTCAATATCAGTATATATATACACAGCACTATTATCTGTCACTATCAGTGTATATATATACACAGTACTATTATCTGTTACTATCAGTATATATATACACAGCACTATTATCTGTCACTATCAGTATATATATACACAGCACTATTATCTGTCACTATCAGTATATATATACACACAGCACTATTATCTGTCACTTTCAGTATATATA
>NC_134687.1:2636285-2767960 GCF_050947455.1 Rhinoderma darwinii
GCACTATTATCTGTCACTATCAGTATATATATATACACCTCACTATTATCTGTCACTATCAGTATATATATATATACACAGCACTATTATCTGTCACTATCAGTATATATATATATACACAGCACTATTATCTGTCACTATCAGTATATATATACACAGCACTATTATCTGTCACTATCAGTATATATATACACAGCACTATTATCTGTCACTATCAGTATATATATATAAACACAGCGCTATTATCTGTCACTATCAGTATATATATATACACAGCACTATTATCTGTCACTATCAGTATATATATACACAGCCCTATTATCTCACTATCAGTATATATACACACAGCACTATTATCTGTCACTATCAGTATATATATACACAGCACTATTATCTGTCACTATCAGTATATATACACAGCACTATTATCTGTCACTATCAGTATATATATACACAGCACTATTATCTGTCACTATCAGTATATATATACACAGCACTATTATCTGTCACTATCAGTGTGTATATATACACAGCACTATTATCTGTCACTATCAGTGTATATATATATATACACACAGCACTATTATCTGTCACTATCAGTATATATATATATACACAGCACTATTATCTGTCACTATCAGTATATATATATATACACAGCACTATTATCTGTCACTATCAGTATATATATACACAGCACTATTATCTGTCACTATCAGTATATATATATATACACAGCACTATTATCTGTCACTATCAGTGTATATATATATATACAGCACTATTATCTGTCACTATCAGTGTATATACACAGCACTATTATCTGTCACTATCAGTATATATATATATATATACACACAGCACTATTATCTGTCACTATCAGTATATATATACACAGCACTATTATCTGTCACTATCAGTATATATATATACACCGCACTATTATCTGTCACTATCAGTATATATATATATACACAGCACTATTATCTGTCACTATCAGTATATATATACACACAGCACTATTATCTGTCACTATCAGTATATATATATACACAGCACTATTATCTGTCACTATCAGTATATATATATATATATACACAGCACTATTATCTGTCACTATCAGTATATATATATACAGCACTATTATCTGTCACTATCAGTATATATATACACAGCACTATTATCTGTCACTATCAGTGTATATATACACAGCACTATTATCTGTCACTATCAGTATATATATATATATATACACAGCACTATTATCTGTCACTATCAGTATATATATACACAGCACTATTATCTGTCACTATCAGTATATATATATATATACACAGCACTATTATCTGTCACTATCAGTATATATATATACACAGCACTATTATCTGTCACTATCAGTATATATATATACACAGCACTATTATCTGTCACTATCAGTATATATACACACAGCACTATTATCTGTCACTATCAGTATATATATATACACAGCACTATTATCTGTCACTATCAGTATATATATATACAGCACTATTATCTGTCACTATCAGTATATATATATACAGCACTATTATCTGTCACTATCAGTATATATATATATATACACAGCACTATTATCTGTCACTATCAGTATATATATATATATATATATATATACACAGCACTATTATCTGTGACTATCCGTGTATATATGTATACACAGCACTATTATCTGTCACTATCAGTATATATATATATATATATATATATACACAGCACTATTATCTGTCACTATCAGTATATATATATATATACACAGCACTATTATCTGTCACTATCAGTATGTATATATATATATACAGCACTATTATCTGTCACTATCAGTATATATATACACACAGCGCTATTATCTGTCACTATCAGTATATATATATATATATACACAGCACTATTATCTGTCACTATCAGTATATATATACACAGCACTATTATCTGTCACTATCAGTATATATATATATATATATATATATATATATACACAGCACTATTATCTGTCACTATCAGTATATATACACAGCACTATTATCTGTCACTATCAGTATATATATACACACAGCACTATTATCTGTCACTATCAGTATATATATACACAGCACTATTATCTGTCACTATCAGTATATATATATACACAGCACTATTATCTGTCACTATCAGTATATATATACAGCACTATTATCTGTCACTATCAGTATATATATATATATATACACAGCACTATTATCTGTCGCTATCAGTATATATATATATATATATACACAGCACTATGATCTGTCACTATCAGTATATATATATACACCGCACTATTATCTGTCACTATCAGTATATATATATACAGCACTATTATCTGTCACTATCAGTATATATATATATACACAGCACTATTATCTGTCACTATCAGTATATATATACACAGCACTATTATCTGTCACTATCAGTATATATATATACACAGCACTATTATCTGTCGCTATCAGTATATATATATATATATATACACAGCACTATTATCTGTCACTATCAGTATATATATATACACCGCACTATTATCTGTCACTATCAGTATATATATATACAGCACTATTATCTGTCACTATCAGTATATATATATATACAGCACTATTATCTGTCACTATCAGTATATATATATATACACAGCACTATTATCTGTCACTATCAGTATATATATACACAGCACTATTATCTGTCACTATCAGTATATATATATATATACACAGCGCTATTATCTGTCACTATCAGTATATATATATACACAGCACTATTATCTGTCACTATCAGTATATATATACACAGCACTATTATCTGTCACTATCAGTATATATATACAGCACTATTATCTGTCACTATCAGTATATATATACACACAGCACTATTATCTGTCACTATCAGTATATATATATATACACAGCACTATTATCTGTCACTATCAGTATATATATATATACACAGCACTATTATCTGTCACTATCAGTATATATATATATACACAGCACTATTATCTGTCACTATCAGTATATATACACACAGCACTATTATCTGTCACTATCAGTATATATATACACAGCACTATTATCTGTCACTATCAGTATATATATACATCACTATTATCTGTCACTATCAGTATATATATACACACAGCACTATTATCTGTCACTATCAGTATATATATATATACACAGCACTATTATCTGTCACTATCAGTATATATATATATACACAGCACTATTATCTGTCACTATCAGTATATATATATACAGCACTATTATCTGTCACTATCCGTATATATATACACAGCACTATTATCTGTCACTATCAGTATATATATACACAGCACTATTATCTGTCACTATCAGTGTATATATATATATACACAGCACTATTATCTGTCACTATCAGTATATGTATACACAGCACTATTATCTGTCACTATCAGTGTATATATATATATACACAGCACTATTATCTGTCACTATCAGTATATATATACACAGCACTATTATCTGTCACTATCAGTATATATATACACAGCACTATTATCTGTCACTATCAGTATATATATACACAGCACTATTATCTGTCACTATCAGTATATATATATACACAGCACTATTATCTGTCAGTATATATATACACAGCACTATTATCTGTCACTATCAGTATATATATACACAGCACTATTATCTGTCACTATCAGTATATATATACACACAGCACTATTATCTGTCACTATCAGTATATATATATACACAGCACTATTATCTGTCACTATCAGTATATATATATATACACAGCACTATTATCTGTCACTATCAGTATATATATATACAGCACTATTATCTGTCACTATCAGTATATATATATACACAGCACTATTATCTGTTACTATCAGTATATATATACACACAGCACTATTATCTGTCACTATCCGTATATATATATATATACACAGCACTATTATCTGTCACTATCAGTATATATACACAGCACTATTATCTGTCACTATCAGTATATATATATATATACACAGCACTATTATCTGTCACTATCAGTATATATATACACAGCACTATTATCTGTCACTATCAGTATATATATACACAGCACTGTTATCTGTCACTATCAGTATATATATATACACAGCACTATTATCTGTCACTATCAGTATATATATACACAGCACTATTATCTGTCACTATCAGTATATATATACACAGCACTATTATCTGTCACTATCAGTATATATATATACACAGCACTATTATCTGTCACTATCAGTATATATATACACAGCACTATTATCTGTCACTATCAGTATATATATACACAGCACTATTATCTGTCACTATCAGTATATATATACACAGCACTATTATCTGTCACTATCAGTATATATATACACAGCACTATTATCTGTCACTATCAGTATATATATACACAGCACTGTTATCTGTCACTATCAGTATATATATATATACACAGCACTATTATCTGTCACTATCAGTATATATATACACAGCACTATTATCTGTCACCATCAGTATATATATACACAGCACTATTATCTGTCACTATCAGTATATATATACAGCACTATTATCTGTCACTATCAGTATATATATACACACAGCACTATTATCTGTCAGTATATATATATATATACACAGCACTATTATCTGTCACTATCCGTATATATATATATATATACACACAGCACTATTATCTGTCACTATCAGTATATATATACACAGCACTATTATCTGTCACTATCAGTATATATATATATATATATACACAGCACTATTATCTGTCACTATCAGTATATGTATACACAGCACTATTATCTGTCACTATCAGTATATATATATACACAGCACTATTATCTGTCACTATCAGTATATATATACACAGCACTATTATCTGTCACTATCAGTATATATATACACAGCACTGTTATCTGTCACTATCAGTATATATATATACACAGCACTATTATCTGTCACTATCAGTATATATATACACAGCACTATTATCTGTCACCATCAGTATATATATACACAGCACTATTATCTGTCACTATCAGTGTATATATATACATCACTATTATCTGTCACTATCAGTATATATACACACAGCACTATTATCTGTCACTATCAGTATATATATATATACACAGCACTATTATCTGTCACTATCAGTATATATATATACACAGCACTATTATCTGTCACTATCAGTATATATATATACAGCACTATTATCTGTCACTATCAGTATATATATATACACTGCACTATTATCTGTCACTATCAGTATATATACACACAGCACTATTATCTGTCACTATCAGTATATATATATACACAGCACTATTATCTGTCACTATCAGTATATATATATACACAGCACTATTATCTGTCACTATCAGTATATATACACACAGCACTATTATCTGTCACTATCAGTATATATATACACAGCACTATTATCTGTCACTATCAGTATATATATATATATATATACACAGCACTATTATCTGTCACTATCAGTATATATATACACAGCACTATTATCTGTCACTATCAGTATATATATACACAGCACTATTATCTGTCACTATCAGTATATATATATACACAGCACTATTATCTGTCACTATCAGTATATATATATACACAGCACTATTATCTGTCACTATCAGTATATATACACACAGCACTATTATCTGTCACTATCAGTATATATATATATACACAGCACTATTATCTGTCACTATCAGTATATATATATACACAGCACTATTATCTGTCACTATCAGTATATATATATACAGCACTATTATCTGTCACTATCAGTATATATATATACACAGCACTATTATCTGTCACTATCAGTATATATACACACAGCACTATTATCTGTCACTATCAGTATATATATATACACAGCACTATTATCTGTCACTATCAGTATATATATATACACAGCACTATTATCTGTCACTATCAGTATATATACACACAGCACTATTATCTGTCACTATCAGTATATATATACACAGCACTATTATCTGTCACTATCAGTATATATATATATATACACAGCACTATTATCTGTCACTATCAGTATATATATACACAGCACTATTATCTGTCACTATCAGTATATATATATACAGCACTATTATCTGTCACTATCAGTATATATATATATATATACACAGCACTATTATCTGTCACTATCAGTATATATATACACAGCACTATTATCTGTCACTATCAGTATATATATATATATATATACACAGCACTATTATCTGTCACTATCAGTATATATATACACAGCACTTTTATCTTTCACTATCAGTATATATATACACAGCACTATTATCTGTCACTATCAGTATATATACACACAGCACTATTATCTGTCACTATCAGTATATATATACACAGCACTATTATCTGTCACTATCAGTATATATATACACAGCACTATTATCTGTCACTATCAGTATATATATATATACAGCACTATTATCTGTCACTATCAGTATATATATACACAGCACTATTATCTGTCACTATCAGTATATATATACACAGCACTATTATCTGTCACTATCAGTATATATATATACACAGCACTATTATCTGTCACTATCAGTATATATATATACACAGCACTATTATCTGTCACTATCAGTATATATATATATATACAGCATTATTATCTGTCACTATCAGTATATATATATACACAGCACTATTATCTGTTACTATCAGTATATATATATACACAGCACTATTATCTGTCACTATCAGTGTATATATATACACAGCACTATTATCTGTCACTATCAGTATATATATATATATACAGCACTATTATCTGTCACTATCAGTATATATATATACACAGCACTATTATCTGTCACTATCAGTATATATATATATACACACAGCACTATTATCTGTCACTATCAGTATATGTATATACACAGCACTATTATCTGTCACTATCAGTATATATATACACAGCACTATTATCTGTCACTATCAGTATATATATACACAGCACTATTATCTGTCACTATCAGTATATATATATACACAGCACTATTATCTGTCACTATCAGTATATATATATATATATACAGCACTATTATCTGTCACTATCAGTATATATATATACACAGCACTATTATCTGTTACTATCAGTATATATATATACACAGCACTATTATCTGTCACTATCAGTATATATATATATATACACAGCACTATTATCTGTCACTATCAGTATATATATATATACAGCACTATTATCTGTCACTATCAGTATATATATATACACAGCACTATTATCTGTTACTATCAGTATATATATATACACAGCACTATTATCTGTCACTATCAGTATATATATATATATACACAGCACTATTATCTGTCACTATCAGTATATATATATACACAGCACTATTATCTGTCACTATCAGTATATATATATACACAGCACTATTATCTGTCACTATCAGTATATATATATATATACAGCACTATTATCTGTCACTATCAGTATATATATATACACAGCACTATTATCTGTCACTATCAGTATATATATATATACACAGCACTATTATCTGTCACTATCAGTGTATATATATATATACACACAGCACTATTATCTGTCACTATCAGTATATATATACACAGCACTATTATCTGTCACTATCAGTGTATATATATATATATACACAGCACTATTATCTGTCACTATCAGTATATATATACACAGCACTTTTATCTGTCACTATCAGTATATATATACACAGCACTATTATCTGTCACTATCAGTATATATATACACAGCACTATTATCTGTCACTATCAGTATATATACACACAGCACTATTATCTGTCACTATCAGTATATATATATATACAGCACTATTATCTGTCACTATCAGTATATATATATACACAGCACTATTATCTGTCACTATCAGTGTATATATATATATATACACAGCACTATTATCTGTCACTATCAGTATATATATACACAGCACTATTATCTGTCACTATCAGTATATATATACACAGCACTATTATCTGTCACTATCAGTATATATATACACAGCACTATTATCTGTCACTATCAGTATATATATATAAACACAGCGCTATTATCTGTCACTATCAGTATATATATATACACAGCACTATTATCTGTCACTATCAGTATATATATATATACACAGCACTATTATCTGTCACTATCAGTATATATATATACACAGCACTATTGTCTGTCACTATCCGTATATATACACACAGCACTATTATCTGTCACTATCAGTATATATATACACAGCACTATTATCTGTCACTATCAGTATATATATATACACAGCATTATTATCTGTCACTATCAGTATATATATATATACAGCACTATTATCTGTCACTATCAGTATATATATATATACACAGCACTATTATCTGTCACTATCAGTATATATATAAACACAGCGCTATTATCTGTCACTATCAGTATATATATATACACAGCACTATTATCTGTCACTATCAGTATATATATATACACAGCACTATTGTCTGTCACTATCAGTATATATAAACACAGCACTATTATCTGTCACTATCAGTATATATATACACAGCACTATTATCTGTCACTATCAGTATATATATACACAGCACTATTATCTGTCACTATCAGTATATATATATATACACAGCACTATTATCTGTCACTATCAGTATATATATATACACAGCACTATTATCTGTCACTATCAGTATATATATATATACAGCACTATTATCTGTCACTATCAGTATATATATATACACAGCACTATTATCTGTCACTATCAGTATATATACACAGCACTATTATCTGTCACTATCAGTATATATATATACACAGCACTATTATCTGTCACTATCAGTATATATATATACACAGCACTATTATCTGTCACTATCAGTGTATATATACACAGCACTATTATCTGTCACTATCAGTATATATATATATACACAGCACTATTATCTGTCACTATCAGTATATATATATATACACAGCACTATTGTCTGTCACTATCAGTATATATATATACACAGCACTATTATCTGTCACTATCAGTATATATATATACACAGCACTATTATCTGTCACTATCAGTGTATATATATACACAGCACTATTATCTGTCACTATCAGTATATATATATACACAGCACTATTATCTGTCACTATCAGTGTATATATATACACAGCACTATTATCTGTCACTATCAGTATATATATATACACAGCACTATTATCTGTCACTATCAGTATATATATACACAGCACTATTATCTGTCACTATCAGTATATATATACACAGCACTATTATCTGTCACTATCAGTATATATATATATACACAGCACTATTATCTGTCACTATCAGTATATATATATACACAGCACTATTATCTGTCACTATCAGTATATATATATATACAGCACTATTGTCTGTCACTATCAGTATATATATATACACAGCACTATTATCTGTCACTATCAGTATATATATATACACAGCACTATTATCTGTCACTATCAGTGTATATATATACACAGCACTATTATCTGTCACTATCAGTATATATATATACACAGCACTATTATCTGTCACTATCAGTGTATATATATACACAGCACTATTATCTGTCACTATCAGTATATATATATACACAGCACTATTATCTGTCACTATCAGTATATATATATACACAGCACTATTATCTGTCACTATCAGTGTATATATACACAGCACTATTATCTGTCACTATCAGTATATATATATACACAGCACTATTATCTGTCACTATCAGTATATATATATATACACAGCACTATTGTCTGTCACTATCAGTATATATATATATATATATACACAGCACTATTATCTGTCACTATCAGTATATATATATATATATTTATATACACAGCACTATTATCTGTCACTATCAGTATATATATATATACACAGCACTATTATCTGTCACTATCAGTATATATATACACAGCACTATTATCTGTCACTATCAGTATATATATACACAGCGCTATTATCTGTCACTATCAGTATATATATATACACAGCACTATTATCTGTCACTATCAGTATATATATACACACAGCACTATTATCTGTCACTATCAGTATATATATATACACAGCACTATTATCTGTCACTATCAGTATATATATACACAGCACTATTATCTGTCACTATCAGTATATATACACACAGCACTATTATCTGTCACTATCAGTATATATATATACACAGCACTATTATCTGTCACTATCAGTATATATATACACAGCACTATTATCTGTCACTATCAGTATATATATATATATATACACACAGCACTATTATCTGTCACTATCAGTATATATATATATATACACAGTACTATTATCTGTCACTATCAGTATATATATATACACAGCACTATTATCTGTCACTATCAGTATATATATACACAGCACTATTATCTGTCACTATCAGTATATATATATATACACAGCACTATTATCTGTCACTATCAGTATATATATACACAGCACTATTATCTGTCACTATCAGTATATATATATACACAGCACTATTATCTGTCACTATCAGTATATATATATATACACAGCACTATTATCTGTCACTATCAGTATATATATACACAGCACTATTATCTGTCACTATCAGTATATATATACACAGCACTATTATCTGTCACTATCAGTATATATATACACAGCACTATTATCTGTCACTATCAGTGTATATATATACACAGCACTATTATCTGTCACTATCAGTATATATATATATATACACAGCACTATTATCTGTCACTATCAGTATATATATACACAGCACTATTATCTGTCACTATCAGTATATATATACACAGCACTATTATCTGTCACTATCAGTATATATATATATACACAGCACTATTATCTGTCACTATCAGTATATATATATATACAGCACTATTATCTGTCACTATCAGTATATATATACACAGCACTATTATCTGTCACTATCAGTATATATATATATACACAGCACTATTATCTGTCACTATCAGTATATATATATATATACACAGCACTATTATCTGTCACTATCAGTGTATATATATACACAGCACTATTATCTGTCACTATCAGTATATATATATATACACAGCACTATTATCTGTCACTATCAGTATATATATATACACAGCACTATTATCTGTCACTATCAGTATATATATACACAGCACTATTATCTGTCACTATCAGTATATATATACACAGCACTATTATCTGTCACTATCAGTATATATATACACAGCACTATTATCTGTCACTATCAGTATATATATATATACACAGCACTATTATCTGTCACTATCAGTATATATATATATATATACACAGCACTATTATCTGTCACTATCAGTATATATATATATATATATATACACAGCACTATTATCTGTCACTATCAGTATATATATATATATACACAGCACTATTATCTGTCACTATCAGTATATATATACACAGCACTATTATCTGTCACTATCAGTATATATATATACACCGCACTATTATCTGTCACTATCAGTATATATATATATATATACAGCACTACTATCTGTCACTATCAGTATATATATACACAGCACTATTATCTGTCACTATCAGTATATATATATATACAGCACTATTATCTGTCACTATCAGTATATATATACACAGCACTATTATCTGTCACTATCAGTATATATATATACACAGCACTATTATCTGTCACTATCAGTATATATATACACAGCACTATTATCTGTCACTATCAGTATATATATATACACAGCACTATTATCTGTCACTATCAGTATATATATATACACAGCACTATTATCTGTCACTATCAGTGTATATATATATACACAGCACTATTATCTGTCACTATCAGTATATATATATACACAGCACTATTATCTGTCACTATCAGTATATATATATACACAGCACTATTATCTGTCACTATCAGTATATATATATACACAGCACTATTATCTGTCACTATCAGTGTATATATATATATATACACAGCACTATTATCTGTCACTATCAGTATATATATACACACAGCACTATTATCTGTCACTATCAGTATATATATACACAGCACTATTATCTGTCACTATCAGTATATATATATACACAGCACTATTATCTGTCACTATCAGTATATATATACACACAGCACTATTATCTGTCACTATCAGTATATATATACACAGCACTATTATCTGTCACTATCAGTATATATATATACACGGCACTATTATCTGTCACTATCAGTATATATATATACACAGCACTATTATCTGTCACTATCAGTGTATATATATATACACAGCACTATTATCTGTCACTATCAGTATATATATATACACAGCACTATTATCTGTCACTATCAGTATATATATATATATATATACACACAGCACTATTATCTGTCACTATCAGTATATATATACACAGCACTATTATCTGTCACTATCAGTATATATATACACAGCACTATTATCTGTCACTATCAGTATATATATATATACACAGCACTATTATCTGTCACTATCAGTATATATATATATATACACAGCACTATTATCTGTCACTATCAGTATATATATATATATATATATACACAGCACTATTATCTGTCACTATCAGTGTATATATATACACAGCACTATTATCTGTCACTATCAGTATATATATATATACACAGCACTATTATCTGTCACTATCAGTATATATATACACAGCACTATTATCTGTCACTATCAGTATATATATATACACAGCACTATTATCTGTCACTATCAGTATATATATATATATATATACACAGCACTATTATCTGTCACTATCAGTGTATATATACACACAGCACTATTATCTGTCACTATCAGTATATATATACACAGCACTATTATCTGTCACTATCAGTATATATATACACAGCACTATTATCTGTCACTATCAGTATATATATATACACAGCACTATTATCTGTCACTATCAGTATATATATACACACAGCACTATTATCTGTCACTATCAGTATATATATACACAGCACTATTATCTGTCACTATCAGTATATATATACACAGCACTATTATCTGTCACTATCAGTATATATATATACACAGCACTATTATCTGTCACTATCAGTATATATATATATACACAGCACTATTATCTGTCACTATCAGTATATATATATATACACAGCACTATTATCTGTCACTCAGTATATATATATACACAGCACTATTATCTGTCACTATCAGTATATATATATACACAGCACTATTATCTGTCACTATCAGTATATATATATACACAGCACTATTATCTGTCACTATCAGTGTATATATACACAGCACTATTATCTGTCACTATCAGTGTATATATATATACAGCACTATTATCTGTCACTATCAGTATATATATATACACAGCACTATTATCTGTCACTATCAGTATATATATATATATATATATATACACAGCACTATTATCTGTCACTATCAGTATATATATATACACTGCACTATTATCTGTCACTATCAGTATATATATATATACACAGCACTATTATCTGTCACTATCAGTATATATATATACACAGCCCTATTATCTGTCACTATCAGTATATATATATACACAGCACTATTATCTGTCACTATCAGTGTATATATATATATACACAGCACTATTATCTGTCACTATCAGTATATATATACACCGCACTATTATCTGTCACTATCAGTGTATATATATACACAGCACTATTATCTGTCACTATCAGTATATATATATACACAGCACTATTATCTGTCACTATCAGTATATATATATACACTGCACTATTATCTGTCACTATCAGTATATATATACACACAGCACTATTATCTGTCACTATCAGTATATATATACACAGCACTATTATCTGTCACTATCAGTATATATATACACAGCACTATTATCTGTCACTATCAGTATATAGATATATACACAGCACTATTATCTGTCACTATCAGTATATATATACACAGCACTATTATCTGTCACTATCAGTATATATATACACAGCACTATTATCTGTCACTATCAGTGTATATATATATATACCAGTGTCCTGCAGTGATATAAGGAATGGTTTGACACGTCTGCCTATGTCCTCTTATCTGCGCTGTATTCGTGGTTCGCAGTTCGATATCAGTTGCCACGAGCCGCCATACTGTTACATTAATGTGGGGGCGCAGGTTTAGCGGCTGATCTGGCGCCATTGTTTGCAGGTGTTTACTGATATATACTTGAATCCCTGCCGTTTAACCCTTTAGGTTCCACAGTTCAGGCTGATCACAGCATCTAAGTGGTTAAACAGAGGAAGGCTTCTCCCATTGCCACCCCATTGGCAGCCTATGAACACGATCGCGGGTGCCGTTGGGGTGCTAGGCCTTACAATGCCCCTGAGGCCGGCCATACACAGAAGTCTATTCCACCTCCCAGGCTGCCCCTGAGTTTTACACATATTGCACTGCGATGATACGGGCAATCAGAAAGTCTCATAGTGCGAATATTAAAAAAAATTGTTCAAAAAGTTTTAGAAAAAAACAAAAAGCAAATTAAAAATAAAACAGAATGTCGCCTTTTTTCCCTGCAGAAAGCCGTATATTGTGGAAAGTGTAAATAGAACTATACGTACTCGGTATTGCTGCGTTCCTAACGACCCGCACGATGAGATGAACACAATATTTATCCCGTATAGAGTGTATGCCGTATAGAGTGTATGCCGTATAGAGTGTATGCCGTATAGAGTGTATGCCGTATAGAGTGTATGCCGTATAGAGTGTATGCCGTATAGAGTGTATGCCGTGGGACAGGAGCGTGGGGGCTGTGTGCGGGAGGACAGGAGCGTGGGGGCTGTGTGCGGGGGGACAGGAGCGTGGGGGCTGTGTGCGGGGGGACAGGAGCGTGGGGGCTGTGTGCGGGGGGACAGGAGCGTGGGGGCTGTGTGCGGGGGGACAGGAGCGTGGGGGCTGTGTGCGGGGGGACAGGAGCGTGGGGGCTGTGTGCGGGAGGACAGGAGCGTGGGGGCTGTGTGCGGGGGGACAGGAGCGTGGGGGCTGCGTGCGGGGGGACAGGAGCGTGGGGGCTGCGTGCGGGGGGACAGGAGCGTGGGGGCTGCGTGCGGGGGGACAGGAGCGTGGAGGCTGCGTGCGGGGGGGACAGGAGCGTGGGGGCTGCTTACGGGGGGGACAGGAGCGTGGGGGCTGCGTACGGGGGGGACAGGAGCGTGGGGGCTGCGTGCGGGGGGACAGGAGCGTGGGGGCTGCGTGCGGGAGGACAGGAGCGTGGGGGCTGCGTGCGGGAGGACAGGAGCGTGAGGGCTGCGTGCGGGGGGACAGGAGCGTGAGGGCTGCGTGCGGGGGGACAGGAGCGTGAGGGCTGCGTGCGGGAGGACAGGAGCGTGAGGGCTGCGTGCGGGAGGACAGGAGCGTGGAGGCTGCGTGCGGGGGGACAGGAGCGTGAGGGCTGCGTGCGGGGGGACAGGAGCGTGGGGGCTGCGTGCGGGAGGACAGGAGCGTGAGGGCTGCGTGCGGGGGGACAGGAGCGTGAGGGCTGCGTGCGGGAGGACAGGAGCGTGGAGGCTGCGTGCGGGGGGGACAGGAGCGTGGAGGCTGCGTGCGGGGGGGACAGGAGCGTGGAGGCTGTATGCGGGAGGACAGGAGCGTGGAGGCTGCTTACGGGGAGGACAGGAGCGTGGAGGCTGCTTACGGGGGGGACAGGAGCGTGGAGGCTGCGTACGGGGGGGACAGGAGCGTGGAGGCTGCGTACAGGAGGACAGGAGCGTGGAGGCTGCGTACGGGAGGACAGGAGTGTAGAGGTCTAGAACTATCGTTCTTACCAATTCCAACCGCAGAGCCTTATGGTGAATGTTACGGTCCGGATACATTATAAGATATAAACTGTGTTCAACAGGATTTCGGGGTCCGCGTGTATTCTGTCCCAAATTGTACAAGATTCTGCAAATATTACATTTAGTTACAAAACAGAATTCAGGACTCTCCCTCCTCTTTAGTTTGCAGTACGGCTTCGTTCACATCTGCGCTAGTGCTCCGTTCCGAGGCTCTGTCGGAGCTTTCTGTCGAAACGGAGCTCTCACCGACACACACGGAAACCATAGGTTTCCATTTCTGTCACTATTGATTTTCAATGGTGACTGATCCGGTGCCAATGGTTTCCGTTTGTCTCCGTTGTACAGGGGTCTCGTTGTTTTGACGAGTCATTACCTTGAGAGAACAGATCTATTTGCTGATTATGAGTTCTGGGACACTTGGCCCACTTACAGCGTCTTTCTACCAACCTAGGCTTCTGTTATTGGCTGGCTGACCTTTAGGGTGGATTCCTGTACCCAACCTAGTCCTTCTAAATCCCTGGTTGGGAATGATGGTCGAGGCTTTTTCCACGGTAATAAAACACTCCGTGTGATTGGATTGTACAGCTGTCAAAAAATCAGTCAGGTGAATGTGTGATAACAAAACCGTCCATAATTACCTATCACATCCCGGCGCTGACGCTCCTGTGCTGCCCTCCAGTCTCTTTTTACACCACTTCAGAGATGACATGCTGTACCGGAATTGGTTGTATATACGTTACGTGACCACTGCGGCCCGTGATGGACTTCAGCATTCACATTCTATACATACTGGTGTCACCACTGCGGCCCGTGATGGTCTTCAGCAGTCACATTCTGTACATACTGGCGTCACCACTGCGGCCCGTGATGGTCTTCAGCGGTCACATTCTGTACATACTGGCGTCACCACTGCGGCCCGTGATGGTCTTCAGCAGTCACATTCTATACATACTGGTGTCACCACTGCGGCCTGTGATGGTCTACAGCGGTCACATTCTGTACATACTGGCGTCACCACTGCGGCCCGTGATGGTCTTCAGTGGTCACATTCTGTACATACTGGCGTCACCACTGCGGCCCGTGATGGTCTTCAGCGGTCACATTCTGTACATACTGGCGTCACCACTGCGGCCCGTCATGGACTTCAGCATTCACATTCTATACATACTGGTGTCACCACTGCGGCCCGTGATGGTCTTCAGCAGTCACATTCTGTACATACTGGCGTCACCACTGCGGCCCGTGATGGTCTTCAGCGGTCACATTCTGTACATACTGGCGTCACCACTGCGGCCCGTGATGGTCTTCAGCAGTCACATTCTATACATACTGGTGTCACCACTGCGGCCTGTGATGGTCTACAGCGGTCACATTCTGTACATACTGGCGTCACCACTGCGGCCCGTGATGGTCTTCAGCGGTCACATTCTGTACATACTGGTGTCACCACTGCGGCCCGTGATGGTCTTCAGCGGTCACATTCTGTACATACTGGCGTCACCACTGCGGCCCGTGATGGTCTTCAGCGGTCACATTCTGTACATACTGGCGTCACCACTGCGGCCCGTGATGGTCTTCAGCGGTCACATTCTATACATACTGGTGTCACCACTGCGGCCTGTGATGGTCTACAGCGGTCACATTCTGTACATACTGGCGTCACCACTGCGGCCCGTGATGGTCTTCAGTGGTCACATTCTGTACATACTGGCGTCACCACTGCGGCCCGTGATGGTCTTCAGCGGTCACATTCTGTACATACTGGCGTCACCACTGCGGCCCGTCATGGACTTCAGCATTCACATTCTATACATACTGGTGTCACCACTGCGGCCCGTGATGGTCTTCAGCAGTCACATTCTGTACATACTGGCGTCACCACTGCGGCCCGTGATGGTCTTCAGCGGTCACATTCTGTACATACTGGCGTCACCACTGCGGCCCGTGATGGTCTTCAGCAGTCACATTCTATACATACTGGTGTCACCACTGCGGCCTGTGATGGTTTACAGCGGTCACATTCTGTACATACTGGCGTCACCACTGCGGCCCGTGATGGTCTTCAGCGGTCACATTCTGTACATACTGGTGTCACCACTGCGGCCCGTGATGGTCTTCAGCGGTCACATTCTGTACATACTGGCGTCACCACTGCGGCCCGTGATGGTCTTCAGCGGTCACATTCTGTACATACTGGCGTCACCACTGCGGCCCGTGATGGTCTTCAGCGGTCACATTCTATACATACTGGTGTCACCACTGCGGCCTGTGATGGTCTACAGCGGTCACATTCTGTACATACTGGCGTCACCACTGCGGCCCGTGATGGTCTTCAGTGGTCACATTCTGTACATACTGGCGTCACCACTGCGGCCCGTGATGGTCTTCAGCGGTCACATTCTGTACATACTGGCGTCACCACTGCGGCCCGTGATGGTCTTCAGCGGTCACATTCTGTACATACTGGTGTCACCACTGCGGCCTGTGATGGTCTTCAGCATTCACATTCTGTACATACTGGTGTCACCACTGCGGCCCGTGATGGTCTTCAGCAGTCACATTCTGTACATACTGGTGTCACCACTGCGGCCCGTGATGGTCTTCAGCAGTCACATTCTGTACATACTGGCGTCACCACTGCGGCCTGTGATGGTCTTCAGCAGTCACATTCTGTACATACTGGTGTCACCACTGCGGCCCGTGATGGTCTTCAGTGGTCACATTCTGTACATACTGGCGTCACCACTGCGGCCCGTGATGGTCTTCAGCGGTCACATTCTGTACATACTGGCGTCACCACTGCGGCCCGTGATGGTCTTCAGTGGTCACATTCTGTACATACTGGCGTCACCACTGCGGCCCGTGATGGTCTTCAGCGGTCACATTCTGTACATACTGGTGTCACCACTGCGGCCTGTGATGGTCTTCAGCGGTCACATTCTGTACATATTGGTGTCACCACTGCGGCCTGTGATGGTCTTCAGCGGTCACATTCTGTACATACTGGCGTCACCACTGCGGCCTGTGATGGTCTTCAGCAGTCACATTCTGTACATACTGGCGTCACCACTGCGGCCCGTGATGGTCTTCAGCGGTCACATTCTGTACATACTGCCGTCACCACTGCGGCCTGTGATGGTCTTCAGCGGTCACATTCTGTACATACTGGCGTCACCACTGCGGCCCGTGATTAGCTGTAGGGATCGTGTGAAGGTGCAACTTGGAGGAACTGCCCTGACAAACTATTCAACTCCTGTTCCAATCCATCCAATCCAATACAAAATCTACACTTTAATATTCCCCTTATTATTATCTCCAGTTATTGTGTGTATTTTACCTGGGATTGTGTGCGGCTCTTACATCACCTCATCTTCTGACCAATCAGGTTCCTACAATACAAGATCAAGAAACGGGAGCGACAGGAACAAGATGGCGGAGAGTATATTAAATCTCACCCTAGAGATCATCTACTGGCTGACTGGAGAGGTGAGGAATTCTGGGAGTGATGTCATATTATATTATTATCTATGTATATAACAGATGGATATGACTGGAGAGGTGAGGGATTCTGGGAGTGATGTCATATTATATTATCTATGTATATTACAGATGGATATGACTGGAGAGGTGAGGGATTCTGGGTATGATGTCATATTATATTATTATCTATGTATATAACAGATGGATATGACTGGAGAGGTGAGGGATTCTGGGAGTGATGTCATATTATATTACAGATGGATATGACTGGAGAGGTGAGGGATTCTGGGAGTGATGTCATATTATATTATTATCTATATATATAACAGATGGGTATGACTGGAGAGGTGAGGGATTCTGGGAGTGATGTCATATTATATTATCTATGTATATTACAGATGGATATGACTGGAGAGGTGAGGGATTCTGGGAGTGATGTCATATTATATTATTATCTATATATATAACAGATGGATATGACTGGAGAGGTGAGGGATTCTGGGAGTGATGTCATATTATATTATCTATGTATATTACAGATGGATATGACTGGAGAGGTGAGGGATTCTGGGAGTGGTGTCATATTATATTATTATCTATGTATATAACAGATGGATATGACTGGAGAGGTGAGGGATTCTGGGAATGATGTCATATATTATCTATGTATATAACAGATGGATATGACTGGAGAGGTGAGGGATTCTGGGAGTGATGTCATATTATATTATTATCTATGTATATAACAGATGGATATGACTGGAGAGGTGAGGGATTCTGGGAGAGATGTCACATTATATTATTATCTATGTATATAACAGATGGATATGACTGGAGGGGTGAGGGATTCTGGGAGTGATGTCATATTATATTATTATCTATGTATATAACAGATGGATATGACTGGAGAGGTGAGGGATTCTGGGGATGATGTCATATTATATTATTATCTATATATATATATAACAGATGGATATGACTGGAGGGGTGAGGGATTCTGGGAATGATGTCATATTATATTATTATCTATGTATATAACAGATGGATATGACTGGAGAGGTGAGGGATTCTGGGAGTGATGTCATATTATATTATTATCTATGTATATAACAGATGGATATGACTGGAGAGGTGAGGGATTCTGGGAGTGATGTCATATTATATTATTATCTATGTATATAACAGATGGATATGACTGGACAGGTGAGGGATTCTGGGAATGATATCATATTATATTATTATCTATGTATATAACAGATGGATATGACTGGAGAGGTGAGGGATTCTGGGAGTGATGTCATATTATATTATCTATGTATATAACAGATGGATATGACTGGAGAGGTGAGGGATTCTGGGAGTGATGTCATATTATATTATTATCTATGTATATAACAGATGGATATGACTGGAGGGGTGAGGGATTCTGGGAGTGATGTCATATATTATTATCTATGTATATAACAGATGGATATGACTGGAGGGGTGAGGGATTCTGGGAGTGATGTCATATTATATTATTATCTATGTATATAACAGATGGATATGACTGGAGAGGTGAGGGATTCTGGGGATGATGTCATATTATATTATTATCTATATATATATATAACAGATGGATATGACTGGAGGGGTGAGGGATTCTGGGAATGATGTCATATTATATTATTATCTATGTATATAACAGATGGATATGACTGGAGAGGTGAGGGATTCTGGGAGTGATGTCATATTATATTATTATCTATGTATATAACAGATGGATATGACTGGAGAGGTGAGGGATTCTGGGAGTGATGTCATATTATATTATTATCTATGTATATAACAGATGGATATGACTGGACAGGTGAGGGATTCTGGGAATGATATCATATTATATTATTATCTATGTATATAACAGATGGATATGACTGGAGAGGTGAGGAATTCTGGGAGTGATGTCATATTATATTATCTATGTATATAACAGATGGATATGACTGGAGGGGTGAGGGATTCTGGGAGTGATGTCATATTATTTTATTATCTATATATATATAACAGATGGATATGACTGGAGAGGTGAGGGATTCTGGGAATGATGTCATATTATATTATTATCTATGTATATAACAGATGGATATGACTGGAGAGGTGAGGGATTCTGGGAGTGATGTCATTTTATATTATTATCTATGTATATAACAGATGGATATGACTGGAGAGGTGAGGGATTCTGGGAGTGATGTCACATTATATTATTATCTATGTATATAACAGATGGATATGACTGGAGAGGTGAGGGATTCTGTGAATGATGTCATATTATATTATTATCTATGTATATAACAGATGGATATGACTGGAGAGGTGAGGGATTCTGGGAGTGATGTCATATTATATTACAGATGGATATGACTGGAGAGGTGAGGGATTCTGGGAGTGATGTCATATTATATTATTATCTATATATATAACAGATGGGTATGACTGGAGAGGTGAGGGATTCTGGGAGTGATGTCATATTATATTATTATCTATGTATATAACAGATGGATATGACTGGAGGAGTGAGGGATTCTGGGTATGATGTCATATTATATTATCTATGTATATTACAGATGGATATGACTGGAGAGGTGAGGGATTCTGGGAGTGATGTCATATTATATTATCTATGTATATTACAGATGGATATGACTGGAGAGGTGAGGGATTCTGGGAGTGATGTCATATTATATTATTATCTATATATATAACAGATGGGTATGACTGGAGAGGTGACGGATTCTGGGAGTGATGTCATATTATATTATTATCTATGTATATAACAGATGGATATGACTGGAGAGGTGAGGGATTCTGGGAGAGATGTCACATTATATTATTATCTATGTATATAACAGATGGATATGACTGGAGGGGTGAGGGATTCTGGGAGTGATGTCATATTATATTATTATCTATGTATATAACAGATGGATATGACTGGAGAGGTGAGGGATTCTGGGGATGATGTCATATTATATTATTATCTATATATATATATAACAGATGGATATGACTGGAGGGGTGAGGGATTCTGGGAATGATGTCATATTATATTATTATCTATGTATATAACAGATGGATATGACTGGAGAGGTGAGGGATTCTGGGAGTGATGTCATATTATATTATTATCTATGTATATAACAGATGGATATGACTGGAGAGGTGAGGGATTCTGGGAGTGATGTCATATTATATTATTATCTATGTATATAACAGATGGATATGACTGGACAGGTGAGGGATTCTGGGAATGATATCATATTATATTATTATCTATGTATATAACAGATGGATATGACTGGAGAGGTGAGGAATTCTGGGAGTGATGTCATATTATATTATCTATGTATATAACAGATGGATATGACTGGAGAGGTGAGGGATTCTGGGAGTGATGTCATATTATATTATTATCTATGTATATAACAGATGGATATGACTGGAGGGGTGAGGGATTCTGGGAGTGTTGTCATATTATATTATTATCTATGTATATAACAGATGGATATGACTGGAGAGGTGAGGGATTCTGGGAGTGATCTCATATTATATTATCTATGTATATAACAGATGGATATGACTGGAGAGGTGAGGGATTCTGGGAGTGATGTCATATTATATTATTATCTATGTATATAACAGATGGATATGACTGGAGAGGGAGGGATTCTGGGAGTGATGTCATATTATATTATTATCTATGTATATAACAGGGATATGACTGGAGAGGTGAGGGATTCTGGGAGTGATGTCATATTATATTATTATCTATGTATATAACAGATGGATATGACTGGAGGGGTGAGGGATTCTGGGAGTGATGTCATATTATATTATTATCTATGTATATAACAGATGGATATGACTGGAGAGGTGAGGGATTCTGGGAATTATGTCATATTATATTATTATTTATGTATATAACAGATGGATATGACTGGAGAGGTGAGGGATTCTGGGAGTGATGTCATATTCTATTATTATCTATGTATATAACAGATGGATATGACTGGAGAGGTGAGGGATTCTGGGAGTGATGTCATATTCTATTATTATCTATGTATATAATAGATGGATATGACTGGAGAGGTGAGGGATTCTGGGTATGATGTCATATTATATTATTATCTATGTATATAATAGATGGATATGACTGGAGAGGTGAGGGATTCTGGGAGTGATGTCATATTATATTATTATCTATGTATATAACAGATGGATATGACTGGAGAGGTGAGGGATTCTGGGAATGATGTCATATTATATTATTATCTATGTATATAATAGATGGATATGACTGGAGAGGTGAGGGATTCTGGGAATGATGTCATATTATTTTATTATCTATATATATATATATATATATAATAGATAGATATGACTGGAGAGGTGAGGGATTCTGGGAATGATGTCATATTATATTATTATCTATGTATATAACAGATGGATATGACTGGAGAGGTGAGGGATTCTGGGAATGATGTCATATTATATTATTATCTATGTATATAACAGATGGATATGACTGGAGGGGTGAGGGATTCTGGGAATGTGTGGTGTGATATTTATCAATGTCTCTCTCCATATACAGGATTATACGGTAGTGAAGAAGACCTCTAGTGAGTGTTATCCGTCCCCTGTAATTGAAGGTTGGGGAATAACCTCGAGCTCCATCTCCGAGCCCCCCCCTCACTCCCGGATACATGAGAAGAACAATAAGAAGAAGATCTTAGAACTGATCTACAGGATGACTGAGCTGCTGACCGGAGAGGTGACGCTGCTGGGAAAGCTGGGAAATTATACAGTAACCGCACTGGAGGAGTCTGGGTAATGACTGTATCATTGTGTGTCAGGTTCCTATAAGGTGTGAGGACGTCGCTGTCTATTTCTCCATAGAGGAGCGGGAGTATCTAGAAGGACACAAGGATCTGTACGAGGAGGTCATGATGGAGGACTACCGGCCGCGCACATCACAGGGTAATAATCCTGAATACATACATGTGCCCACTACACTGCTCCCTTATACACGTATTGTCCCATGAATCAGAGGGCTCCTTACATGAAGCTACAAAATGTATAGACCTGGAGTTATTCCACCTACAAGTTGTGATTAGCGCCCCCTGCTGTTTCCTCATCTTGGGTCAGTGCAGGTCCTTTGAGTGAAGGGGGTTTTACACGGGACGATTATCGGGCAGATAATTAGTACATATAACGCTCATTGACGATAATTGTGCTGTGTAAACGGGGCAGCGATCAGCAGATGAACGAGGAAACGCCGGATCATCCGCAGGTCGTATCGTTTAAAAGAACTTGAAATATTCTGGTTGTCGGCAGGCCATCTTGGTGTGCAAACAGGAGACGCAATGCCAACATGATGATAATGGACGGGGACGAGCGATCGGAGCAACGATCGATCATCCACATCCGTAGCTCCGTGCGACGGGCGCAAGCAAGCGCCGATCAAAGATGTCTCGTTGATCGGCGCCCGCTGCAACGGCCGGTGTAAAAGGGCCTTTAGGATTTACTAAGGACACTTATGGGCGGTGAAGCCCTTGTGCTGACGGATCTATCCTCTTCTTTCAGGCGCTTTGATTGATTGTGTTATTCGTCTGGCTCAAGACCAGTAAGTTCCCAGCACTAGAGACCCCAAAATCTACTGCCTGTTCCTTTTATATTTATTCTATAGGGATACTATAGTCTGACATGGAGGGGAGAGGGTTAAAATGTTGTGTTGGAGACATTTCAGGGCTTTGAGAAGAGGAGATTGGGAAGAAGACAGAACTGATTAAGGCTTCATTCACATCTGCGTCAGGGCTCCGTTCATGGGTTACGTCGGAGCTTTCCATCAGGGGAACCAATGAACGGAACTCAAACGGAAACCATAGCTTGTTTTGTCGGAATCAATACCGTAGTCGACTGCGCTATTCCGTCAAAACAACGGAACCCTTACACAACGGTGACAAACAGACACCATTTGCATCAGATCCGTCACCATTGAAATCAATTTTGATGCAAATGGAAACCTATGGTTTCAGTTGTTCCAGTTTGGGTTCCGTTCATTGGTTCACCTGATGGAAAGCTCAGACGGAACCCATGAACGGAGCCCTGACGCAGATGTGAATGCAGCCTAAGATTAATAAGATAGCATTGGTTTCCTTGCTCAGCCTGGATTTAACACTTGCTGGGACTATTATGTACAATCTAGCAGCATGCGCGGCATTATGGAGCTCGTAGGAAGCAGCCTCTCTAGTGACATCACATGTGACTCCTCTGAATCCCTCCACCTTTTCTAACAGTTCAGCCCGGCACAGCAGAAGGATTGAGGCACGTAAGATAAAAGGTAGCTGTGCTATTCCCTTGAATGCTGCCATCAAAGCCAACCACAGTATTCAGGGGAAAATCAGAAGGGAATCCCTGTGACGCGATTGAGGGACATACCATATATGGGCAGACAGTCCATGGTCCACTGAAAGACCCCAGGGCTGTCTGAACATATTTCCTGATTGTAAAGGATCTGCCAGGCACAGCTTCTGTATCCACGCCCATAGGTCATCAGTCTGCACCTGCTTCTATGTCTGTGAGACTGACTCTATCTTCCACCACTCAGGATGGCAGGCTTAGGAATGGGAGAGCCTATCACAGCCTGGCTAGATGGAGCTAGCTCCCGCCCTCTGTCTATTTATACCTGCCTTTCCTGTTCCTCCTTTCTTGTGATTCTTCTCGTTTTGTTTCCTGGCCCTGCTGCAGCTTCTTGATCTACTTGTCCCTGCTTCATATGACCCTGGCTTACTGACTACTCTCCTGCTCTGTGTTTGGTACCTCGTACACTCCTGGTTTGACTCGGCTCGTTCACTACTCTTGTTGCTCACGGTCTTGCCGTGGGCAACTGCCCCATTTCCCTTAGTTTCTGTGTACCCTTGTCTGTTGGTCTGTCGTGCACTTATTGAGCGTAGGGACCGTCGCCCAGTTGTACGCCGTCGCCTAGGACGAGCCGTGCAAGTAGGCAGGGACTGAGTGGCAGGTAGATTAGGGCTCACCTGTCTGTCTCCCTACCCTGTCATTACACTGTCAGTATAAGAGTGTAGAAAGAGAGGAGAGGAGGAATCACACAGGCTGTCAGTATAATAGTGTAGATAGAGAGGAGAGGAGGAATCACACAGGCTGTCAGTATAATAGTGTAGATAGAGGAGAGGAGGCATCACACAGGCTGTCAGTATAATAGTGTAGATAGAGGAGAGGAGGGATCACACAAGCTGTCAGTATAATAGTGTAGAGGAGAGGAGGAATCACACAGGCTGTCACACAGGCTGTCAGTATAATAGTGTAGATAGAGAGGAGAGGAAAAATTACACAGGCTGTCAGAGAGGTGGAATCACACAGGCTGTCTGTATAAGAGTGTAGATAGGAGGAATCACACAGGCTGTCAGTATAAGAGTGTAGATAGAGAGGGGGAATCACACAGGCTGTCAGTATAAGAGTGTAGATAGAGAGGAGAGGAGGAATCACACAGGCTGTCAGTATAAGAGTGTAGATAGAGCGGAGAGGAGGAATCACACAGGCGGTCAATATAAGAGTGTAGATCGTCTGTGTGATTCCTCCGCTCTATCAGTATAATAGTGTAGATAGAGAGGAGGAATCACACAGGCTGTCTGTAAGTATAGTGCCGACAGGAATCGCCAACTGAAACGGACCCGGCCTTAGTGGATTAACGCCCATACACCTCCCCTGGGGCACTTATACATTTTACTTTATGTGGCCACAGAAATAAATCGTAGCAGCTCTGCCTAATGGTTCCCTTGTTTTTATGGATGGGTCATTCTATATTTTCTCTACATCAATTGATATTAAAATTCCCCTTCATATAATATTTTCTAAGGAAAAAAAGAATCTAATCTTGGTGCAGAAATGGGCAAACGTTTTTTTGTTGTTGTAAGTTTTATATACTTTTTATGTCGCCTGAGCCACATGATCTTCCAGGGACAATCACCCATAGATTGTGGAGGACACTGCTTCAAATTATTTTTCATCACCCTTTTTCAGATTCCCTGTGCCTCCATATTAGTGATTGTAGCTACAGTTAGTTACTTATAAGGGCAGATTCACACATGCAGTTTTTGGTGCTGATTATTTTTTTTTTTTATAATATTTTTCTTGATATTTTTTCCTTTGTCTTCTAAAAAGCTTCAGTATTTTTTGGCTTAAGAATTAGATTATTCTTTTCATAGATATGGGTTATTTATTGGTTGTCTGATTAGGAGTAGCTAATATCTATATCTATCATTTTTGTTTCAACCATGTGGGGTTATGAGCCTTCCATGTGTGTATATATAGGTTGTCTTTAATAGAAAATAGCATATGCTAATAAAGTGTTGACCATACTGCTGTAAAGACGGGATTGGGAGACAGACAGGTGAGCCCTAATCTACCCGCCACTCAGTCCCTGCCTACTTGCAACGGCCCGTCCTAGGCGACCGCGTACAACTGGGCGACGGTCCCTACTCTCACTATGTGCACGACAGACAGACAGACAGACAGACAAGGGTACAAAGAAGCTAAGGGAAAAGGAGCGGATGCCCACGGCAACACCGTGAGCCACAAGAGTAGTGAATGAGCCGAGTCAAACCAGGAGTGTACGAGGTACCAAACGCAGAGCAAGAGAGTAGTCAGTAAAGCCAGGGTCAATCTGAAGCAGAGGACAAATAGTACAAGCAGCAGAGCCAGGAAACAAGCAGAATTACAGGCAAAGGAGAAGCAGGAAGTGAAGGTATAAATAGACAGAGGGCGGGAGCTAGCTCCGTCTGGCCAGGCTGTGATAGGCTCTCCCACTCCTCAGCCTCCCAGCCTGAGTGGTAGAAGAAGGAGTCACTCTATCAGACTTAGGAGCAGGTGCAGACTGAGTAACCACGGGCGTCGACACAGAAGCTGTGTCTGGCAGATCCTTTACAACTGCTCCCCCCTCTGCCCTGTAATAAAGTGCATGTTGTGATTTAGGCCAACCTACACAATTTAGGAATGAACTGAAAAATTAGCGTAATTCTTACTCGGCCGAACTTTATATTTCGTCTACACAAAAATTCTTTGCCCATGGGGATAAACCTACAAAGTTTATGTTCGCTAAGCTGAGACGACGTCCGTCGAAGACCAGAATTATGACAATTCAAACTGACGGAGGTGTGGGAGTCTCGGATACGGAATGTATTGCGGAAACTTTCCGCGAGTACTATGCCAAGTTATACAGTATTACTTCCCAGGATTCTGCAGACTTCTCTGAACAGAGGGAAGTTGCGTCTGAGGCTTTTTTGGAGGATATTGTCTTTCCAACCGTGTGCGAGGCTCTTGCAACACAAATGGATAATCCTGTTACCCTGGAGGAGCTTAACAGTGCAATAAGGTCGAGCTCTGGCGGAAAGGCGCCGGGACCGGACGGTCTTCCCCTTAAATACTACTCTTATTTTGGTGAAGTCCTTGCGCCTTTCCTCTTGAGGTCGTGTAATTCGGCTTTGGACGGATCATCCTTTCCTACTGCAAACATTAGCTGCACACATCACACTGCTCCACAAATCGGGTAAAAGCCCTGCTGACTGCTCAAATTATCGCCACATATCCCTACTTAATACCGACCTTAAGATTTACGCCAAGGTTTTGTCGAGCAGAATCCGACCTGCTCTGACTCACCTCATACACCAGGACGGAAGGGAGGGATAACACGTATAAAGTGCTTGACTCTATAACTTACGCTAAACAGTTCTCCAACTTCTTATCTTACTTAGCACTGACGCCGAAAAAGGCGTTTGGTGGAGTTGCTTGGCCTTTTATGAGACGCACAACTTGAGAAATTTGGATTCCCTCCCAAACTTATTACTGGGATTTTTGGAATGTATGCCTGCCCTAGCGCATTGATCAAAGTTAATGACCCCCTCTCAAAGGCAGTGGAGATCAGCAATGGTACCCGGCAAGGCTGCCCTTTATCGCCCTTGTTATTCATTTTAGTTATGGAAACGCTCCTCCAAACATTAAGGCAGAACACCTCCACACGCAGTCTGACTTGTGGGAAACAGGAATACAAACTAGCTGCTTATGCCGATGACCTTCTGCTTATGGCCTCCAAGCCTACGGTTGCCTTTCCCGCGATTCAGAAAGTGTTGGATGAGTTTGGACTTGTGTCTAACTTTAAAATTAATGTCACAAAATCTCAGGCACTTAATATTTCCATGCCTTTGATCCAATTAACGCCCCTAAAGCAGAAGTTCCCCTTTTCTTGGCCTAAAGAGTCCATTAAATTCTTAGGGATCAATATCACCTCTGATTCTAGCAGCTATACGCTCTTAATTACAAAGCACTGCTATCATCCATACCAGCGACATTGAAATCATGGTCCCCCGCCGTTCTCTCTGGGTTCGGTAGGAAAAACATGATAAACTCGCTGATATCTCCCAAACTAACCTACTTATTTCAAACTTTACCTATAGCTCTACCACTTTGGTTCTTTCACAGTGAGATCTCAGATTCTATCTGGGGTAGCTCCAGACCCAGAATATCATACAAGATTTTACAGTTGCCCACGGATAAAGGAGGGATAGGCTTCCCCATACTAGACCATTATTACAAGGCAGTGCATTTAAGCAGAATTGTGGATCGGTTAAAACATCCCCCACATGAATATTGGGTCGCCATTGAGGAAGGGATAGCACCGAGACCTCTTCGACGGATGGTTCTTGAAGATTCCGCTGTCAATCCAGATACGACAATTCCGAACACTCGCCTAAAGGCTACAATTGCTATTTGGAGAAGCCCTCTTATCAGGACACTGTGTTCGCCCTCCCCCTCTCTAATATCACAAATAAGGGATTGTAGTCCCGCCTTAGACCCGGGGAACCAGACTTTACCCTTTCCAATTAGACGCAGTGCACTCTCAGCTATGGATATACTAGAGTAAGATGGATCATTCCCCTGCAGGGAAAAAAAACATCCCTTTTTGAGGTTCGGAATCTCTTCACCCTACAATACAGCATTATTTGCAAATATATCCGTAAATTCCTTCCCCTCTACGTGTCAGCTCAGGGAGCTCACATGGTATGAGAAACTCTGGGAAATGACTCAAGCTCCGAAGAAACTTCTATCCTTGATAAGCAGACGACTTGGGTCTTTAACTAGAATGCTGAGCATTTAAATATATTTACGTATTGGTTTTAGTTCTCTCTTTTTCAAAAGTGGCTCCACTCTTTTGATTGACATTCCGATTGTTTCCCCCTTTCCCTCTCCTCCACCCTTCCCTACTAGTTTTACCTTTTACATTACGCCTACTTATTACATTCATCTGTCGTGTCAGTACGTGATTCACTTTCACATGAGTGTTTTCTATTGAGGACTGCGTTCCTACATTGCGCTGATTATATACTTATCATTTCATGTACTGAACGGTATTGTGCCTTATTACTATGTATATATGTCCTCTGATTAAGACCGTTTCAAACTGACTTGTCCAGCTGAGTTTTTCTGTTCTGTAGTGTTGATAAAATTCAGTAAAAAGATTTTAAAAGAAAAAGTGCATGTAGCGGTCGGGGAGCGTGTGAGACGGACACCGCCCAATAGCATTGCCTCACAAGTCCCTGTATAATTCCCCATGGAACATTTCACTAGAAAAGAATGGTTCCAGGCACTCTGAAACATAAACCCATGAAGATGCTGGCTTCCACAAGGAAATAGAAAACTGCAAGAGAGCGGCCTGGTGGCCGTCGTGATCGACTGGTCCTTGCTCTGAGGCCTCCTGTTAGATTATGATCTGTTTTGCCAGATGTTTATATTTCACCCCATGCCTTTCAATTTGTTTTGCAATTTTTATATAGCAATGTTATAAAATATAATTCTTAAGGTTTTATTATTAAAAAAAAATTGCATGTTTTTTTCTTGGCAGATGATTGTACCGGGTGCTCAGAGGGACATCTGATATCCTTAGATATTAAGACAGATGATGATGATGGTATCACACAAGATACATATGAAGAGCATGTTATTATCCCAGATATAGCCACAGTCCATCACAGCAAAGATGTGGCATCTGATCCTTCTAATCAGGTCCTATCTTCTGATTCATCACAGACTGTTAAGAAAGACAGAAGTGATATTGAACGTCACAGAGCTCACACAGGGGAGAAGCCATATTCATGTTCAGAATGTGGGAAATGTTATAGCTTTAAATCAGATTTTGTTAGACATCAAATAACTCCCACAGGGGAGAAGCCATATTCATGTTCAGTATGTGGGAAATGTTTTGCTCTCAAATTAACTCTTGTTATACATCAAAAAATTCACACAGGGGAGAAAAAATATCAGTGTATAGAATGTGGGAAACGTTTTACTGGAAAATCAGATCTTGCTAAACATCAAAGAACTCATACAGGGGAGAGACCATTCTCATGCCCAGAATGTGGCAAATGTTTTACTAGGAAAACAGATCTTGTTAGACATCAGAAAAGTCACACAGGGGAGAAGCCATATAGATGTTCTGAATGTGGAAAATGTTTTTCTCAGAAATCAGATCTTGTTAAACATCAGAGAACTCACACAGGAGAGAAGCCGTATAGATGTTCTGAATGTGGAAGATGTTTTTCTCAGATATCAGAGCTTTGTAGACATAAAAGGAGTCACACAGGGGAGAAGCCATATTCATGTTCAGAATGTGGGAAATGTTATTGCACTAAATCAACTCTTGTTAAACATCTAAAAACTCACACAGGGGAGATTTCATATTCATGTCCAGAATGCGGAAAATGTTGTTCTCGAAAATCTGATCTTGATAAACATCAGAAAACTCACACAGTCGAGTGGCTGTGTGTATAAAATATTTCACATTAATATACACTGAATTGTCATTTTATTAGAGACCCCCATCTAGTAGAATATTGAAACTATTTTGGCCTTCAGATATGCAGCAGATATTTGTTTTGGCATATAGGCCTACTAGGTGTTACACCTGACAGAAAAGGTTCACTGATTCATGCTGCTTGTGCCAAATTTTGAACCTCCGATCAGCATGGTGCCACAAAAATCTGGATTCATCTGACTTCGTCAAAGAATTCACACTGGGGAGAAACCATATCCGTGTTCAGAATGTGAGAAGTGTTTTACTGGGAAAATCCCAGTCAAAAAACCCCCATACAGGGGAGAAACCATTCTCATGCCCAGAATGTGGCAAATATTTTACTAGGGAAAACAGTTCTTGTTAGACAACAGAAAATTCACACGGGAGAAGCCATATTCATGTTCAGAATGTGGGAAATGTTTTACTGGGAAATCAAATCTTCTCAAACATCAGAGAACTCACACAGGGGAGAAGCCGTATTCATGTTCAGAATGTGGAAAAGGTTATTCCCAGAATTCAAATCATCTAAAAAAAAATCTGATAAATCAAACAGAGAAGCAGCAGTTCTCTTGGTATCAATACATTTTTATTTTGAAAACAGAAGAACATATCTCTATGTATACAGTATTTAGTTGCATATAAATTCTATACCATAAATACATATCCAACACAATCACAAACAGAAAAAAAATACGGGAAAGGAGGCAGCAGTCCTACAGCAATTTCAAATCGAGAAGTCGGTCGTTCATAGTACCTATTCTGTGAACCTTTTTTTTTTTTTTTTTTTTTTTTTAATGAATTCTACAACAGTTAGGAATTTAGATAATCCACCCACAAAAACGTATCCATGTTACGGATGTAGGTAAGTTTATTGCACGTGAACTTTCAAGCCGTGGTCTCCATTGCTTATACATTTTTGTTATGGATTGCAAATTACATGCATATATAATCTCATGTTGCATATGTTGCTTTACTAATGCTATTCCCTCCGAGACTTGGGAAATAATAGCTAGCTTCCAGTTGCGGGCAATCACCGTGCGAGATGCCGTCAAAATACGTGCACAAGTCGATCTTTCCTTATAGGACGTGTTATCTAGGCCCAAACAAAGTACCGCTAAGGCCGCTTTAAATGGAATATTAATGCCTGTACTTTGTGTAATGAAATGAAATACTTGATTCCACAATGGGGCCACGTAGAGACAAGACCACCACATATGCAGTGAAGTTCCTATTTGTCCACAACCTCTCCAACAGGGGGGCTGATAGTTAGAAATATACAAGATAATCTTGCAGGGGTCAAATACCATCGTAACTGGAGATTCCGATTCTGTTCTGCATGATTTATACAGTTTGAGCATTTAATTGGCCGATATGAAGCAGATTTCCATTCTTATAGAAAATGTAGTCTGAATCTCCTCTTCCCACCTAATCATAAACATTGCCTTATTGAGTTGGATATTGGTACCTAGAGATGTATAGGCTGTGGACAACCCTCTTATATTCGTTGCTGTTCCCAATTTATTCTTTTTTTTTAGAAAGGAGGGCATATTGGGAATTACCATGTACTTTATGAATAGATGATGAAAAATTTTGTATTTGCAAGAATTGATAGGACATAAAATGGGTAAGAATAATTTCTTATGTAAAGTATTGAACGTCTGTAAAATATTATCATCATACAAGTGGGCCAGCGTGGCGATACCTCCTCTAATCCATTCCCCTATACGTAGACAAGGTATATGATATTCCATAGCGAGTAGGGGAATATCAGACCTCGATGGATTGAGGATCTTCTTTTTTCAAGATGTTTTCTCTTTTTTAAAACTAGTTTTATTGACAGATAGTACAAGATAAAAATACTGTAGTAAGTCAATCACATATCACGCAAAAGAAAGGGACTGCAATGCAGAGCAATAAATGGACACTCTCTCCCAGTCAACATGCAAATAGACAGTCCGCGATACAGGGTGAATTCTCAAGGGCGAGAATGTTTGGCGCGTTGCTTAGCCTTTTTATAGATATCGAATTATTGATACTTTTATTCATTGTAACCTTGTGAGGATGGATTAAAACTGGCGTGGAGCGGACAGTTTCAGAAGGTGTTGCACTATATTTGTCTTTCTCCGTACTAGAGATATAGGATTTTATCCCACCAGGCGTTCGCACGTCGGAAGACCATACGGAGCTCTGTGGAACTATAGAAACAAGAACAACTATCAACACCCACACTGGATGGCGGATTGTCTATTTGCATATTGACTGGGAGAGTGTCCATACCGACTACATGTTGGACTGTTCATTCAGTGCCATCTGAGCGGTAAAACCTTGCTGTGTTTCATCTTTTGTTGTTAGGCTGTTTTGGATTTCACCTGATTTTCTTTAACCTGCTCCGGCCTGAGTTATATTCGTTGCAGTCATTAGAGCCAGTAGAAACCGATATATTTGTATTGTAGTGCAAAAAAATGTTGAATGAGAAATGTATGAAATTACCAATAAGCGCCTATTACCTATAAAGAAATTAGACTCCAGATAACACACCTATAACAACTTTGTGCATAGAATATTTCACATTATTATATTCTGAATGGTCACTCTATTAGAGACACCCATTTTGTAGCCCATTGGACGTCTTTTGGCCTTCAGAGACGTAGCAATTAGTCGTGGCAGAGATTCCACTAGGTTTTAAAGTTGTTTTGCAGAAATATTGGCCCATGCGGACAGGATGGTTTCTCGCAGTTGGAGCTTGAGTGTCCTTGTGCCATAGGGTAAACAGCTGCCATGAAGGGATTAACTTGGTCGGCCACAATGCTTCGGGGCTTTGACTTTTTTTGCAGCGTAAGATGTGGATCTAGGTGGATTCTCCTTTACCTTGAGGGTGGTTGATGTCAGCAGGACTTGGTATGGTCCTTCTTATTTGTCAGACAGTGTGGCTTGATAGTGTATGTCACCGGGTTTTTGGGGTATCCGTCAAATGAAATTCTCTGCCTTTTGGCTAAGATGAAGTGTAGCACCTGCTCCAGCTGAGGTCAGTAATCATCCCTGCCGGTGAAGGACAGGCCATCGTAGAGGGATGACAGAACGCCGAGGTGAGGGCAGGGAACCACAACGGTCATCGCTCTGGTATATGCATTCTGTTTAAAGATATCATTTGTGACCAGGCGAGCGCCGGATCGAGGTCAGGAGGTCGGGTAGTTTGAAAGCCCGAGTTGCTATGTGCCCCAGCGCTGGTGACCCTGGGGTGCTCTAACTCACTGGGGGGGGATCCCACTGAGTGATGGCACATTTGCACGCACTCCCTTTCACACTTCAGAGCACACACCTTTATTCTGCCTTCTGGCCGGGAGATGAGGAATTTGTATACCTGGCGGATGTCCAGGCCGATATCACAGGATTTTTGTATGCGGCGCCTTCTGGGACCCTTCCAAGGTCTAGGGGGAAAATGTGTGGCCATCTGGTTCCTTTTTCCCCTGCAACCCGGCCTCCCTTCATTGGAGGGGAGGTGCAACCAGACGAAGGCTCCAAGGTGGACACTGAGGTGGCAGCTTCGGCGAGGGGGATCATCGATCCTCCA
The DNA here is from genome assembly GCF_050947455.1 of Rhinoderma darwinii. Classification (NCBI taxonomy): domain Eukaryota; kingdom Metazoa; phylum Chordata; class Amphibia; order Anura; family Rhinodermatidae; genus Rhinoderma; species Rhinoderma darwinii. The sequence goes on from NC_134687.1 coordinate 2,672,383, forward strand.
GGCCTATGGTTTGGAGAGTCGGTGAATGGTTATGCGGGGCCTCTCTCTTTTAAGAGAAGGGCTGCGATAGACCACATCCTTGTGCACTTTTTGTGTGCCACTCCTGCACTTTTTATGCACTTGGGTGAGAGAGAGCACGACCCGGGCTTTCAAAAAATAAATCCTCCCCCCCCCCCCCAAAAAAAATCTGTCAAATAAAATTAGGCCAGACACCCCCTTTTATCAAGACTCATCAGGTTTACCCATGATGGGGACATAAAAACTCTGGGGTATTTGTCAAATGAAATTGGGCCCTAGATGAGGGAATCTAAATAAAAAGCTTCTACAAGAGGAATCCCGCTGGATGTATCGCATGAAGAGTCGGAGGCCCAACAAACTCAATGATGGGTTTTACCTTCTCTGCTTTCTTGTCCCAATATTCGCTGTTCCGTATCCTGCATCAACACTGTAAACCAATTGACTATATACGAGTTTATTAAATATGTTTTTCTTTGTAATTATCCTTTACAGTGTATACTCAATGATATTAGCACTGATAGCCGTAAAACACCGGTGAGGCGGCTCCTATATTCCGCCTGAATCACTCGTTTTTCCTGTACTTAGGCGATACTAATGTATCAGGATTATATATACCTATATCCAATCTATATAACAACTTGATAACTTAATCATTATAGGAAAGTTTTATTACGTCTCTCATGTATCCCACATACTAGGGGCATATTGAGTATATATTTACTATAAGGAAAGGAAGTAATAAATCTGAAGCGTGGAAATCATAGAGAGAGTTATAGACCCTTTTACCTAATTGCTCTATAAGTTCTATCAATATGCAGATTGTGTCTTTCTGCGACCACTTTTGTCTTTCCTATACAGGTATTCTCATAATATGGGCAACTATTCAGAATAAGGAGACCCCACTTACTAGTACAGTGAACCTCATTAGTGAGCTGGACTAATCAACTCTGCAAGGGGCCTTTGGGCTCCAAGTCCGTGAGCCTGCACACAAATTACTATTTTTTGACATTTAGCCTAAGTCCAAGAGTACTAGCCCTCTCTGCGCAAACTCCAAAGAGCAGCTCCTATTGGTTGTTGATTGCTCCATATCCATTGGTGGAACTCATTGTCATTCAGATGACTATGGAAGTCCTCTATTCTTTTTGGGCAATTGAAAATAGACAGGGAGGCAGCACTTCCAAAAAAATTGACAGCTTTAATCACTAGTGCAAGGTGGAAGTGCTGCCTCCCTATTTGCGATTGCCCAGTATTGAGGACCGTGGACCTAGTCCTATTGAGGCGTGCACCCACTTGTGGTCCGGCGCAGTGGAATTTTTCTTGTATGCTCTATTCTTATTGAGCACACATTAAATGGCGACCACACACTGCGAACACTAACGCCACCTAAGACGCTAAATATAGATAAATATGCATTACTGCTAAATCTTCTTACAATAGGGAGGTTCTTAGCGCACATTTTGATCAAATTGTGTGAGCCCACCTGCCACGACAAGCCGACTTCTATGAGGTGGGAACCTACGCTGCACATACACCCAGAACTGGGACTAAGCCTACATATTCTATTCTTATTGGGTATTGACCGGCTGTCACGAAGGTTACGTGGACCCACTGGGCCGTACCGCCTTGATGGTATGGCAGCTGGCCAACAGGTCACAGTAAAGAGTTTGTATATTGTACTTGTGGTAACTCAGACAGTAACAAGGCAGGCTCAGCTGGGACTAGGCAGCAGTCAGGCGTGGTGTAGCAGGACAGGCGTGGAACACAGAACAGCACAACTTCAGCTCAAAATGGCACTTGACCAGGATAGTACGGGATACAGGTGGCAGGAACGGGGAACACTGGGAACTAGAAAACACTAGGAGACAATTTGCATATCAGACGAGGATAACGACAACAAGACTCAGGCAAGATGGGAATGGGCAGAGCCCTTATAGTGCAGGGTGCTCTGGAAGTAATCAGCTCAATCTCACACTAGTGTGCGCTCCAAGGCTGACTGAGCTCGCGAGTGCACCCTGGTGGTCACTGTGGAACAGGACAGCCGCATGTGCAGACATCTCTGGAGAGAAGGGCGTTGACTGGATGGAAGGAGTTTGTGGTCAGCGACCACAGACGTTACACCGGCACTCATGTTACAATTTGAAGGACAGCTGCTAATCAATTATTCTGTTATCTATGTGTTTGGCTTTGGTTTAAATCTGGATTTGGTCATTTAGACTTGCCTGGTTGATTAGGGCAGGGTACCTTTCTTGGACCTATATATGCTTCAGGCCTGGATTACTCAGGTGCTGGTTATGCTGTTTCTGACATGTGCTAACACTTTTTCCAGCTTTTTGTTTGTGACTTTGCCTCCTGTCTGTGTGTTTGTTTGTACTGTGGGACCTGTTGGTCCTCTAAGGGTTCTGTTTTTTGTACAGTGGTTTTATGTGTATCCTGGGATCAGTAGTTTCACTGGTTTTGGTTGCCTTTTCTGTTCGTTTGGTCTGCTGCCAAGTTGTTGTCTTTCCCTGCTTTGGGATAGTATTTAGATAGCGTCAGTAAGTGCTGTAAATTCTACCGGTTATGAACCGTGACTGCAGTTCCAACATTGTCTGCCAAGGTATCATAAGCCAGTGCCCGTACCCTCGGTGTACTACACCATTGTATCCTGGTACACTGGGCCAGCCGCTATTCACACTAGGACTACCTCTAGAGGTAGCGACCTGGTAACCCCCATGCAGCGAAGTCCAGATCACTGTATGCAAATTGGTCGAGTAGCACAGTGGGTCCTCAGCCCACTGGTCCTAACACTCCGCCATTATGTTACACTTTGTTTATTGCTCTTTTGTCTTTGCTTGGATTCTATGTTTATTGATCTTCCGGCCCTAACTTCCAGGACCCCGTTTTTCACACTAGCACGGGCCCACTACATGGGTTATTATAGCCATGGCACCGTCATCCTATATTCTACTCCAGACATGCCTGACAAGCACTTCTACAGGAGATCTCCAGGCTCCACACAGATCTCCTCCCCATACTCCCAGTAACTCCAGGATTCAGGCAGCCTCTCTACTAGGGACCTGATCTCAAGAGTTACCGACCGCTACCTACTCCAACAACTATTTCAGTAGTAATTACAGATTTTGCTCGTGTGTGTACTGGCCCTTTAAGGTCGGGCGCAAGCGCGCATCCTACGGAAACCAGTGCAGCGATGCGGAAGTCAGGAGGGAGATGCAGCCCGGAACTCACTCGTCCATGGCCACGGCCGTCAGGGGGCAGGTAAGAACGAAGGTCCGTCTCTGTGGACATTATAGTATTCCCCCTCCTACGCCCCCTCTTCTTGGGACCAGAGCAAAACAGGAACTTCTTAATGAGAGTAGGAGCATTGAGGTTCTCCTCTGGGTCCCAGGACCTCTCCTCTGGACCAAACCCCCTCCAATCCACCAAATAAAAAGTCCTTCCTCCTACTCTCTTGCAGTCCAGGATCTCCTTCTCCTCAAACATGTCAGATGAACCGCTGGGAGCCACTGCGGGACCAAGTGTATTACTATAGCGGTTCAGGACCACTGGCTTCAGGAGAGACACATGAAAGGAGTTGGGGATTGTGAGGGTAGGAGACAGCCAAAGCTTATAGGAGACAGGGTTTATTTGTTGTAGTATCTCAAAGGGTCCCAGGAACCTGGGAGAAAACCTGTAGGAAAGCACCTTTAGACGGATATTCCTTGAGGACAGACAGACTTTGGTGCCCGGCAGATACTGAGGCGGCTCTCTTCTCCTAGTATCCGCCTTTCGCTTCATGTGTTCAACTGCTTGCAGAATCGAGGACTAGGTTTGCTGCCAGACCTGTAGAAAGTCTCCAATTGCAGAGTCCGCTGCAGGAACCTGGGATGTAGCCGGAACAGGAAGAGAGATTCGTGGATGTTGGCTGTACACAATGTAGAAGTGGTGGACTCACTTGTGTGGTTGTTATATGAGAACTCGGGCCATGAAAGAAGCTGTACCCAGTCATCATGCTGCGTGGAGAGGAAGTGGCGAAGATAATTCTCTATGATTTGGTTAATCGTCTCGGCTTGGGCATTGGACTAGGGATGATAGCCTGAAGAAAAGTCCAACTTCACATCTAGGAGTTTACAGAGGGCTCTCCAGAATTTCGAGGTGAACTCAACCCCCAGATCAGACGCGATATGAAGAGGCAAGTCATGCAAGCAGAAGATTTGCTGGATGAAGGGGTTAGCCAGTCAAGGATCAGAAGGTAGACTGGTCAGCGCGATAAAATGAGCCATCTTCGAGAACCGGTCCACCACCACCCAGACCATATTGCATCCTGCAGAGGAAGGAAGGTCTGTGATAAAGCTAATTGGTATGTGCTCCAAGGGAGCATTGGGCACAGGCAGAGTTTGGAGCAGACCGGCAGGCATGGAGTGACCAACTTTGTTGGAAGCACACACAGTGCAGGACGAGACAAAGTCCACAATATCTTTGGGCAGCGTGGACCACCAGAAATGATGGGCAATCAGATATCGAGTTTTACAAGTACCTGCGTGCCAAGCCAGTTTGGAGCTGTGCCCCCAGCGAAGGATTCTCCTGTCTGCCAACCACACAAAAGTCCTCCTCGGAGGGATGTCTCTAACTTGCAGAGGATTAACAGAAATAATACAGAACGCGTCAATGATACTTTGCGGAAACTCCACGGTGTCCTCTGTTTCAAATGACCTGGACAGGGCATCGGCCCTCACATTTCTGTCAGTGGAACGGTAGTGGAGCACAAATTGGAACCGGGTGAAGAACAGTGACTACCAGGCTTGACGGGGGTCCATCCGTTGGGCTGACTGGAGATCGGTAAGGTTCTTGTGGTCGGTATATATCAGGATGGTGTGAGCTGCGCCCTCTAGTAGATGTCCTCACTTCTCTAGAGCCAATTTGATGGCCAATAACTCCCGATTTCCAATAGAGTAATTGCGCTCTGCGGGAGAAAAAAAGTCTAGAATAATATCCCCATACCACTGCCTTCCCTTTGGAACCTCTCTGGAACAGAAGTGCGCCTGCACCAACAGAGGAGGTGTCCACCTCCAATGAAAACTGTCGAGATACGTCAGGATGATGGAGGGTTGAGGCTGACGTGAAGGCTTTCTTAAGGCTATTGAATGCAGATTCTGCCTCTGGAGTCCACACCTTGGTGTTCATACCTTTTTTGGTGAGGGTAGAGATGGGAGCCGTCAGTGAAGAGAAGTTTGGGATAAACTCAGGTAGAAGTTGGCCAATCCAAAAAAACGCTGTATGGACCTTAAGCCTTGAAGACGTGGCCATTCCAGGATGGACTTTACCTTCTCAGGATCCATTTTGAGGCCCTAATCCGAGATGATGTAGCCCAGGAAGGGTAGAGAATTCTTCTCAAAAATGCACTTCTCCAGTGTGGCATAGAGGCGATTCTCCCTTAATCGAAGCAGAACTTGACTGACATGTCTCTGATGAGTCGTTGGATCTGAACAAAAAATCAAAATATCATCGAGATAGACCACAACACAGACATAGAGGAGATCTCAGAAGAAATCATTGATGAAATCTCGGCAGACCGCGGGATCGTTACACAGACCGAAGGGCACTACCAGGTATTCAAAGGTGCCCGTCTCGAGTGTTGAATGCCATCTTCCATTCATCACCCTGGCGTATGCGGATCAAATTGTAAGCCCCCCGCTGGTCTAGTTTAGAAAAAATCTTGGCTCCACGTATGCGGTCAAATAGTTCGGAAATTAGTGGCAATGGATATTTGTTCTTGACCTTGATTTGATTGAGAACACGGTAGTCAATGCAAGGTCGAAGAGATCCGTCTTTTTTATCTTGACTAAGAAGAAACCGGCCCCGGCCGGGGAGGAGGACGACTTTTGTATGAAACCCCTCTCCAGATTCTCCTTGATATAGGCCGACATGGACTGAGTCTCTGGCAAGGAGAGAGGGTACACCTGTCCACGGGGAGGGGACGCATTTGGAACCAGTTCAATGGGACAGTCATAAGCCCGGTGTGGGGGAAGCGTTTCAGCCTCCTTTTTTCTGAAAATATCTGCAAACTGAGAGAAATGAGGAGGCAATCCTGCCAATGACTGAGGCAGAGGAGGCTAGGCAGAATGGATATGTAACAGACAGTGGTTTAGACATTTTGGAGCCCCTTTTGAGAACCTCTACAGAAAATTCCAGTCCAGGACTGGGGCATATAATCGGAAACCAAGGCAGGCCCAGTAGAACAGGATTGACGGCTTTAGGCAAAACAAGAATCAAAATCAAAAGAATTGTATTCGGCATACCTTTGTAGTTTTTAACGTAGATTTAGTTAATTTTTCAGTATATGCCAGTGGCTGCATGTGCAACGTTTTGGTTGTGAGACCTTCGTCGGGCACTAAGGAAACATATATGTATAAGTAATTATAGCCTATTATACGGGTTCCATATAAACTTACAAAAATACAATAATAAAGGATGTGACATATATAGACTGTATGGAAGAAAATATACAGAAAAAACAGGTACAATATTGGGTAAAAAAAGGAAGGAACAGTGTTAACATCCTGGGACAATGAGTGCACCAAAAAAGGAGTATTGGTATTACAGTGTAAACACCAAGTGTTATGTATGTGTAGCTGCAACTATATGTTGATATGTGGTATAAAATATGTCTGCTGCATCTGGATGTCGTCTTATAGTGTCAACAGGTTGGTCCAGATCGAACCTATAGATCAGTGGTGACAAAGTATCAATTTTACATGTTACATCCGGGTAAATAGGAGTGTCCATAGTAAGCAGTGATCTGTGAGGCAGTTAAGGAGGAATAATACTGTCCTCAATGACAGGACTACAAGCTGTACATTTATCTAGTATATGAGCAAAGTTCACTAAGGTCAGGATGGAACGGAGCTAAACCCTAAGGCTGGATACATACATTTTATATGGTACAATATGAATACAACAACAGATAAGGCAGCAACTGGAATCGTAATGTAACAAACAAAAAAAGTAGATGCATAGGGAGATAAAGCAAACCGTATTACATACTAACAAACAGGAAATAGAGAGATGCCTCCAGCTCACCTTTTGACTGGACTTATGCTTTGTAGTCCTTGCTCACGGGTCCTCGTGACGACACACGACTGACTGATAGTTTGTAGAGAAAAAAGGGGGATGGATCCAGTGCTATGGTGATTAAAAAGAATCTTTTTCTAAGTTTTAATTGTCTTCGTTAAAAATGGGATCGGTAGCATGGTAATGATGATGTCCTGCAATGCTGGGAATGTGGAATGAAGGTAGATAGCCTACGCGTTTCGAACGCTGCCTGCGTTCTTATTCATGGCTTGAGGTCAAAGCTGTTAGACATACCTGAGCCGTACTGGGGACTGATATGGTGATACCGTTGGCGCTGCTATTGTAGGATATGGCGGCTAACTGCTCTAAATGGCGCTAGTAATCCCTGGTAACAGTCTACCTTATATGCCCCTTAGGTAGGGGGATGGCGCCTAAGTGTGAGGGGACGTCATGAGCTGCGCCAGCGCTTAGGATGTGGAATGCTTGGCCGTGCGTTCTACCGTTGAGTCGGGAGGTATGGGACGCATGCGCATACGCAGAGCAACATTCTGGCCGGCGTAGTCTAGGTGATGTATGATACAAATCCAGGAGTCGCCGTTCTGGTACTGAAGCGGCGGTATAGGAGAACACCAGGTATTTGTATACGTAGGGAAACTTAGCATCTTAGTTAACACTATGTGAAACTGGGAAAATAAATTAAGTTGGAAATGTGATGATGGACAATTTGGTAACAGTATGTATCGAACGCAACAGGTGGTGGACCAGTATGAAGTAATGTGGGCAAAATCGACAGGATAGAATCTAGTTGGCTCTAGTATGCCCTAATATGTAAAGGATACCGTGTCAATGATGGTCATATGTTCGTACAAGCAGTCCCATTTGTGGTACAGTAAGGCCCAGAAAGTATCAGTGGGTCTGAGATGGAGAGAAAATGCACATTATTATATTATTATACACGTCAAAAGCATTCAGATACAGTAAAGTAATAGACCATCATATTACAGTACGTCACGGATGTAAAAACCACAGATACTGGTAAACGTGTTTAGAGGAAACTGCTAATCTCGTATTCCCTGTTAAGCCCCTTAGGTTCCAGGGTCTGGAGTTTGTGTATCCAAAACGCTTCCCTACGTTTAAGTTGTTTTATTCTATCTCCCCCTCTTCTAGATGGTGGGACATGTTTGATCACTTGGAACATTAGCTGTGAGATGTTATGTTTGTGTTTGGCAAAATGTGCGGGAGTGGGAAGTAGCTTTTTACTGCAACGTATATTCGACTTATGTTGGCTAATCCTCTCTTTGATCCGTTGGGTAGTTTCGCCAACGTTTGCCAACCCACAGGTACATTTGATCATATAGATTACATAATTGGTGTTGCAATTGAAATGGTCTCATATCGGGATGTTCTGGCCGGATAGGGGGTGGTGAATTTTAACACCTTTGATAATATGTGAACATTCTAGACAGCATCTACATGAAAAAATACCCATCTTGGGTGTGTTCAAGAATGTTTGTCTGGACGGTTTCTTGGATGATCCGATGTCTGCTCTGACAATTTTGTCTCTGGTAGAGGATAGCTGGATACAGGCTGGTAGATGATAGCTGGATACAGGCCGGTAGAGGATAGCTGGATACAGGCTGGTAGATGATAGCTGGATACAGGCCGGTAGAGGATAGCTGGATACAGGCCGGTAGATGATAGAGGGATAGAGGCTGCTAGAGGATAGCTGGATACAGGCTGGTAGAGGATAGCTGAATACAGGCTGGTAGATGATAGCTGGATACAGGCTGGTAGATGATAGCTGGATAGAGGCTGCTAGAGGATAGCTGGATACAGGCCGGTAGAGGATAGCTGGATACAAGCCGGTAAAGGATAGCTGGATACAGGCCTGTAGAGGATAGCTGGAGACAGGCCGGTAGAGGATAGCTGGAGACAGGCCGGTAGAGGATAGCTGGAGACAGCCTGGTAGAGGATAGCTGGATACAGGCTGGTAGAGGATAGCTGGATACAGGCTGGTAGGGGATAGCTGGATACAGGCTGGTAGAGGATAGCTGGATACAGGCTGGTAGAGGATAGCTGTATACAGGCTGGTAGAGGATAGCTGTATACAGGCTGGTAGAGGATAGCTGGAGACAGGCTGGTAGAGGATAGCTGGAGACAGGCTGGTAGAGGATAGCTGGATACAGGCTGGTAGAGGATAGCTGGATACAGGCTGGTAGAGGATAGCTGGATAGAGGCTGGTAGATGATAGCTGGAAAGAGGCTGGTAGAGGATAGATGGATACAGGCTGGTAGAGGATAGCTGGATACAGGCTGGTAGAGGATAGATGGATACAGGCCGGTAGAGGATAGCTGGAGACAGGCCGGTAGAGGATAGCTGGAGACAGGCTGGTAGAGGATTGCTGGACACAGACTGGTAGCGGATTGCTGGATACAGACTGGTAGAGGATAGCTGGATACAGGCTAGTAGCGTATTGCTGGATACAAGCTGGTAGAGAATAGCTGGATACAGGCTGGTAGAGGATAGCTGGACACATTCTAGTAGAGGATACCTGTATACAGGCTGGTAGCGGATTGCTGGATACAGGCTGGTGGAGGATAGCTGGACACAGGCTGGTAGAGGATAGCTGGACACAGACTGGTAGAGGATTGCTGGACACAGACTGGTAGCGGATAGCTGGATACAGGCTGGTAGAGGATAGCTGGATACAGGCTGGTAGCGGATAGCTGGATACAGGCTGGTAGCGTATTGCCGGATACAGGCTGGTAGCGGATAGCCGGATACAGGCTGGTAGCGGATAGCTGGATACAGGCTGGTAGAGGATAGCTGGATACAGGCTGGTAGAGGATAGCTGGACACTGACTGGTAGCAGATTGCTGGATACAGGCTGGTAGAGGATAGCTGGATACAGGCTGGTAGCGGATTGCTGGATATAGGCTGGTAGAGGATAGCTGGATTCAGACTGATAGCGGATAGCTGGATACAGGCTGGTAGGTGATAGCTGGATACAGGCTGGTAGCTGATTGCTGGATACAGGCTGGTAGCGGATAGCTAGATACAGGCTGGTAGAAGACAGCTGGATACAGTCTGGTAGAGGATAGCTGGACACAGGCTAGTAGAGGATAGCTGGATAAAGGCTGGTAGAGGATAGCTGTATACAGGCTGGTAAAGGATAGCTGGATATGGGCTGGTAGAGGATGGCTGGATACAGGCTGGTAGAGGATAGCTGGATACGAGCTGGTATAGCATAGCTGGATACGGGCTGGTAGAGGATAGCTGGACACGGGCTGGTAGAGGATAGCTGGATACGGGCTGGTAGATGATAGCTGGATACAGGCTGGTAGCGGGTAGGTGGATAAAGGCTAGTAGAATATAGCTGGATACAGACTGGTAGAAGATAGCTGAATACAGGCTGGTAGAAGATAGCTGGATACAGACTGGTAGGGGATAGCTGAATACAGGCTGGTAGAGGATTGCTGGATACAGGCTGGTAGCGGATAGCTGGATACAGGCTGGTAGAGGATAGCTGGAGACAGATTGGTAGAGGATAGCTGGATAAAGGCTGGTAGGGGATTGCTGGACACAGGCTGGTAGAGGATTGCTGGACACAGACTAGTAGCGGATAGCTGGATACAGGCTGGTAGCGGATAGCTGGGTAGAGGATATCTGGATACAGGCTGGCAGCGGATAGCTGGATACAGGCTGGTAGCGGATAGCTGGATAGAAGTCGGTAGAGTATAGCTGGATACAGGCCGGTAGAGGATAGCTGGATACAGGCTGGTAGCGGATTGCTGGATACAGGCTGGTAGCGGATAGCTGGATACAGGCTGGTAGAAGACAGCTGCATACAGTCTGGTAGAGGATAGCTGGACACAGGCTAATAGAGGATAGCTGGATACAGGCTGGTAGAGGATAGCTGTATACAGGCTGGTAGCGGATAGCTGGATATGGGCTGGTAGAGGATGGCTGGATACAGGCTGGTAGAGGATAGCTGGATACGGGCTGGTAGAGGATAGCTGGATACGGGCTGGTAGAGGATAGCTGGATACGGGCTGGTATAGGATAGCTGGATACGGGCTGGTAGAGGATAGCTGGATACGGGCTGGTAGATGATAGCTGGATACAGGCTGGTAGCGGGTAGGTGGATAAAGGCTAGTAGAATATAGCTGGATACAGACTGGTAGAAGATAGCTGAATACAGGCTGGTAGAAGATAGCTGGATACAGACTGGTAGGGGATAGCTGAATACAGGCTGGTAGAGGATTGCTGGATACAGGCTGGTAGAGGATTGCTGGATACAGGCTGGTAGCGGATAGCTGGATACAGGCTGGTAGAGGATAGCTGGAGACAGGCTGGTAGAGGATAGCTGGATACAGGCTTGTAGGGGATTGCTGGACACAGGCTGGTAGAGGATTGCTGGACACAGACTAGTAGCGGATTGCTGGATACAGAGTAGTAGCGGATAGCTGGATACAGGCTGGTAGCGGATAGCTGGATACAGGCTGGTAGCGGATAGCTGGATAGAGGCCGGTAGAGTATAGCTGGATACAGGCCGGTAGAGCATAGCTGGATAGAGGCCGGTAGAGGATAGCTGGATACAGGCCGGTAGCGGATAGCTGGATACAGGCTGGTAGCGTATTGCCGGATACAGGCTGGTAGCGTATTGCCGAATACAGGCTGGTAGCGGGTAGCTGGATACAGGCTGGTAGAGGATTGCTGGATACAGGCTGGTAGAGGATTGCTGGATACAGACTGGTAGCAGGTTGCAGGATACAGTCTGGTAGAGGATAGCTGGATACAGACTGGTAGAGGAAAGCTGGATACAGACTGGTAGCGGATAGCTGGATAGACGCCGGTAGAGGATAGCTGGATACAGGCCGGTAGAGGATAGCTGGATACAGGCCGGTAGAGGATAGCTGGATACAGAATGGTAGAGGATAGCTGTATACAGGCTGGTAGCGGATATCTGGAGACAGGCTGGTAGCGGATATCTGGAGACAAGCTGGTAGCGGATGGCTGGATAAGGGCTGGTAGGGGATAGCTGGATACGGGCTGGAAGAGGATAGCTGGATACGGGCTAGTAGAGGATAGCTGGATACGGGCTGGTAGAGGATAGCTGGATACAGGCTGGTAGAGGATAGCTGGATACCAGCTGGTAGATGATAGCTGGACACAGGCTGGTAGCGGGTAGGTGGATATAGACTGGTAGCGGATTGCTGGATATAGGCTGGTAGAGGATAGCTGGATGCAGACTGGTAGCGGATAGCTGGATACAGGCTGGTAGCGGATAGCTGGATACAGGCTGGTAGCGGATAGCTGGATACAGGCTGGTAGCGGATAGCTGGATACAGGCTGGTAGGTGATAGCTGGATACAGGCTGGTAGCGGATTGCTGGATACAGGATGGTAGAGAATAGCTAGATACAGGCTGCTAGAGGATAGCTGGATACAGACTGGTAGCGGATTGCTGAATACAGGCTGGTAAAGGATAGCTGGATACAGACTGGTAGCGGATAGCTGGTTACCGGCTGGTAGAGGATAGCTGGATACGGGCTGGTAGAGGATAGCTGGATACGGGCTGGTAGAGGATAGCTGGTATAGGATAGCTGGATACGGGCTGGTAGAGGATAGCTGGATACGGGCTGGTAGAGGATAACTGGATACGGGCTGGTAGATGATAGCTGGATACAGGCTGGTAGCGGGTAGGTGGATAAAGGCTGGTAGAATATAGCTGGATACAGACTGTTAGAAGATAGCTGAATACAGGCTGGTAGAAGATAGCTGGATACAGACTGGTAGAGGATAGCTGGATGCAGGATGGTAGAGGATAGCTGGATGCAGGATGGTAGAGGATAGCTGGATACAGGATGGTAGAGGATTGCTGGATAAAGGCTGGTAGCGGATAGCTGGTTACAGGCTGGTAGAGGATAGCTGGAGACGGGCTGGTAGAGGATAGCTGGATACAGGCGGGTAGAGGATTGCTGGACACAGGCTGGTAGAGGATTGCTGGATACAGGCTGGTAGATGATAGCTGGATACCAGCTGGTAGATGATAGCTGGACACAGGCTGGTAGCGGGTAGGTGGATATAGACTGGTAGCGGATTGCTGGATATAGGCTGGTAGAGGATAGCTGGATACAGAGTAGTAGCGGATAGCTGGATACAGGCTAGTAGAGGATAGCTGGATACAGGCTGGTAGAGGATAGCTGGATACAGGCTGGTAGAGGATAGCTGGATACCAGCTGGTAGAGGATAGCTGGACACAGGCTGGTAGCGGGTAGGTGGATATAGACTGGTAGCGGATTGCTGGATATAGGCTGGTAGCGGATAGCTGGATACAGGCTTGTAGGTGATAGCTGGATACAGGCTGGTAGCGGATTGCTGGATACAGGATGGTAGAGAATAGCTAGATACAGGCTGCTAGAGGATAGCTGGATACAGACTGGTAGCGGATTGCTGAATACAGGCTGGTAAAGGATAGCTGGATACAGACCGGTAGCGGATAGCTGGTTACAGGCCGGTAGCGGATAGCTGGATAGAGGCCGGTAGAGGATAGCTGGATAGAGGCCGGTAGAGGATAGCTGGATAGAGGCCGGTAGAGGATAGTTGGATAGAGGCCGGTAGAGGATAGCTGGATAGAGGCCGGTAGAGGATAGCTGGATAGAGGCCGGTAGAGGATAGCTGGATACAGGCCGGTAGAGGATAGCTGGATAGAGGCCGGTAGAGGATAGCTGGATACAGGCCGGTAGCGGATAGCTGGATACAGGCCGGTAGCGTATTGCCGGATACAGGCTGGTAGCGTATTGCCGGATACAGGCTGGTAGCGGGTTGCTGGATACAGACTGGTAGCAGGTTGCTGGATATAGTCTGGTAGAGGATAGCTGGATACAGACTGGTAGAAGATAGCTGGATACAGACTGGTAGAAGATAGCTGTACACAGGCTGGTAGCGGGTAGGTGGATAAAGACTAGTAGAATATAGCTGGATACAGACTGGTAGAAGATAGCTGAATACAGGCTGGTAGAAGATAGCTGGATACAGACTGGTAGAAGATAGCTGTACACAGGCTTGTAGCGGATAGCGGACACGGGCTGGTAGCGGATTGCTGGATACAGACTAGTAGCGGATTGCTGGATAAAGGCTGGTAGCGGATAGCTGGATACAGGCTGGTAGAGGATAGCTGGACACAGACTGGTAGCGGATTGCTGGATACAGGCTGGTAGCGGATAGCTGGATACAGGCTGGTAGAAGATAGCTGGATACTGTCTGGAAGAGGATAGCTGGACACAGGCTAGTAGAGGATAGCTGGATACAGGCTGGTAGAGGATAGCTGTATACAGGCTGGTAAAGGATAACTGGATACGGGCTAGTAGAGGATAGCTGGTATAGGATAGCTGGATACGGGCTGGTAGAGGATAGCTGGATACGGGCTGGTAGAGGATAACTGGATACAGGCTGGTAGCGGGTAGGTGGATAAAGGCTGGTAGAATATAGCTGGATACAGACTGGTAGAAGATAGCTGAATACAGGCTGGTAGAAGATAGCTGGATACAGACTGGTAGAGGATAGCTGGATGCAGGATGGTAGAGGATAGCTGGATGCAGGATGGTAGAGGATTGCTGGATAAAGGCTGGTAGCGGATAGCTGGTTACAGGCTGGTAGAGGATAGCTGGAGACAGGCTGGTAGAGGATAGCTGGAGACAGGCTGGTAGAGGATAGCTGGAGACAGGCGGGTAGAGGATTGCTGGACACAGGCTGGTAGAGGATTGCTGGACACAGACTAGTAGCGGATTGCTGGATACAGACTATTAGCGGATAGCTGGATACAGGCTGGTAGCGGATAGCTGGATAGAGGCTGGTAGAGGATAGCTAGATACAGGCTGGTAGAGGATAGCTAGATACAGGCTGGTAGCGGATAGCTGGATACAGGCTGGTAGAGGATAGCTGGATACCAGCTGGTAGATGATAGCTGGACACAGGCTGGTAGCGGGTAGGTGGATATAGACTGGTAGCGGATTGCTGGATATAGGCTGGTAGAGGATAGCTGGATGCAGGCTGGTAGCGGATAGCTGGATACAGGCTGGTAGCGGATAGCTGGATACAGGCTTGTAGGTGATAGCTGGATACAGGCTGGTAGCGGATAGCTGGTTACAGGCTGGTAGAGGATAGCTGGATACGGGCTGGTAGAGGATAGCTGGATACGGGCTGGTAGCAGGATAGCTGGATACAGGCTGGTAGAGAATAGCTGGATACAGGCTGGTAGCGGATAGCTGGATAGAGGCTGTAGCGGATAGCTGGATAGAGGCTGTAGCGGATAGCTGGATAGAGGCTGGTAGCGGATAGCTGGAGTCAGGCTGGTAGCGGATAGCTGGATAGAGGCCGGTAGAGGATAGCTGGATACAGGCCGTAGAGGATAGCTGGATACAGGCCGTAGAGGATAGCTGGATACAGGCCGTTAGAGGATCGCTGGATACAGACAGGTAGAGGATCGCTCGATACAGACAGGTAGAGGATCGCTCGATACAGACAGGTAGAGGATCGCTCGATACTCACAGGAAGAGGATCGCTCGTACAGACAGGTAGAGGATCGCTCGATACAGACAGGTAGAAGATAGCTGTAGACAGGCTGGTAGAGGATAGCTGGATACAGGCCGGTAGAGGATAGCTGGATACAGGCCGGTAGAGGATAGCTGGATACAGGCCGGTAGAGGATAGCTGGATACAGGCCGGTAGAGGATAGCTGGATACAGGCCGGTAGAGGATAGCTGGATACAGACCGGTAGAAGATAGCTGTACACGGGCCGGTAGCGGATAGCTGGACACGAGGTGGGAGAGAATAGCTGGATATAGGCTGGCAGGGGATAGCTGGATACGGGCTGGTAGAGGATAGCTGGATACAGGCTATTAGAGGATAGCTGGATACGGGCTGGTAGAGGATAGCTGGATATAGGCTGGTAGAGGATAGCTGGATACATGCTGGCAG
Organism: Rhinoderma darwinii; assembly: GCF_050947455.1. NCBI lineage: Eukaryota > Metazoa > Chordata > Amphibia > Anura > Rhinodermatidae > Rhinoderma > Rhinoderma darwinii. The sequence goes on from NC_134687.1 coordinate 2,688,430, forward strand.
AGGATAGCTGGATACAGGTTGGTAGAGGATAGCTGAATACAGGCTGGTAGATGATGGCTGGATACAGGCAGGTAGAGGATAGCTGGATACAGGCTGGTAGATGATAGCTGGACACAGGCTGGTAGCGGGTAGCTGGATACAGGCTGGTAGAGGACAGCTGGATACAGACTGGTAGAAGATAGCTGAATACAGGCTGGTAGAAGATAGATGGATACAGACTGGTAGAAGATAGCTGTACACAGGCTTGTAGCGGATTGCTGGATACAGACTAGTAGCGGATTGCTGGATAAAGGCTGGTAGTGGATAGCTGGATACAGGCTGGTAGAGGGTAGCTGGACATAGACTGGTAGCAGATTGCTGGATACAGGCTGGTAGCGGATAGCTGGATACAGGCTGGTAGAAGATAGCTGGATACAGTCTGGTACAGGATAGCCGGACACAGGCTGGTAGAGGATAGCCGGACACGGGCTGGTAGAGGATAGCTGTATACGGGCTGGTATAGGATAGCTGGATACGGGCTGGTAGAGGATAGCTGGATACGGGCTGGTAGAGGATAGCTGGATACGGGCTGGCAGATGATAGCTGGATACAGGCTGGTAGCGGGTAGGTGGATAAAGGCTAGTAGAATATAGCTGGATACAGACTGGTAGAAGATAGCTGAATACAGGCTGGTAGAAGATAGCTGGATACAGAATGGTAGAGGATAGCTGGATGCAGGATGGTAGAGGATAGCTGTATACAGGATGGTAGAGGATAGCTGGATACAGGATGGTAGAGGATTGCTGGATACAGGCTGGTAGAGGATATCTGGAGACAGGCTGGTAGAGGATAGCTGGATACAGGCTGGTAGAGGATTGCTGGATACAGGCTGGTAGAGGATTGCTGGACACAGGCTGGTAGAGGATAGCTGGATAGAAGCTGGTAGAGGATAGCTAGATACAGGCTGGTAGCGGATAGCTGGATACAGGCTGGTAGCGGATAGCTGTATACAGGCCGGTAGCGGATAGCTGGATAGAGGCCGGTAGAGGATAGCTGGATACAGGCCGGTACAGGATAGCTGGATAGAGGCCGGTAGAGGATAGCTGAATACAGGCTGGTAGCGTATTGCCGGATACAGGCTGGTAGCGTATTGCCGGATACAGGCTGGTAGCGGGTAGCTGGATACAGGCTGGTAGAGGATTGCTGGATACAGGCTGGTAGAGGATTGCTGGATACAGACTGGTAGCAGGTTGCTGGATATAGTCTGGTAGAGGATAGCTGGATACAGACTGGTAGAAGATAGCTGGATACAGGCTGGTAGATGATAGCTGGATACAGGCTGGTAGCGGGTAGGTGTATAAAGGCTAGTAGAATATAGCTGGATACAGACTGGTAGAAGATAGTTGAATACAGGCTGGTAGAAGATAGCTGGATACAGACTGGTAGAAGATAGCTGTACACAGGCTTGTAGCGGATAGCTGGACACTGGCTGGTAGCGGATTGCTGGATACAGACTAGTAGCGGATTGCTGGATAAAGGCTGGTAGCGGATAGCTGGATACAGGCTGGTAGAGGATAGCTGGACACATACTGGTAGCGGATTGCTGGATGCACGCTGGTAGCGGATAGCTGGATACAGGCTGGTAGAAGATAGCTGGATACAGTCTGGTAGAGGATATCTGGACACAGGCTAGTAGAGGATAGCTGGATACAGGCTGGTAAAGGATATCTGGATACGGGCTGGTAGAGGATAGCTGGATACGGGCTGGTAGAGGATAACTGGATACGGGCTGGTAGAGGATAACTGGATACGGGCTGGTAGATGATAGCTGGATACAGGCTGGTAGCGGGTAGGTGGATAAAGGCTGGTAGAATATAGCTGGATACAGACTGGTAGAAGATAGCTGAATACAGACTGGTAGAAGATAGCTGGATGCAGGATGGTAGAGGATAGCTGGATGCAGGATGGTAGAGGATTGCTGTATAAAGGCTGGTAGCGGATAGCTGGTTACAGGCTGGTAGAGGATAGCTGGAGACAGGCTGGTAAAGGATAGCTGGAGACAGGCTGGTAGATGATAGCTGGATACAGGCGGGTAGAGGATTGCTGGACACAGGCTGGTAGAGGATTGCTGGACACAGACTAGTAGCGGATTGCTGGATACAGACTAGTAGCGGATAGCTAGATACAGGCTGGTAGCGGATAGCTGGATAGAGGCTGGTAGAGGATATCTGGATACAGGCTGGTAGCGGATAGCTGGATACAGGCCGGTAGCGGATAGCTGGATAGAGGCCAGTAGAGGATAGCTGGAAACAGGCCGGTAGAGGATAGCTGGATACAGGCCGGTAGCGGATAGCTGGATACAGGCCGGTAGCGTATTGCCGGATACAGGCCGGTAGCATATTGTCGGATACAGGCTGGTAGCGGGTAGCTGGATACAGACTGGTAGAGGATTGCTGGATACAGACTGGTAGAGGATAGCTGGATACAGACTGGTAGAGGATAGCTGGATACAGACTGGTAGAGGATAGCTGGATACAGACTGGTAGAGGATAGCTGGATACAGACTGGTAGAGGATAGCTGGATACAGACTGGTAGCGGATAGCTGGATAGACGCCGGTAGAGGATAGCTGGATACAGGCCGGTAGAGGATAGCTGGATACAGAATGGTAGAGGATAGCTGTATACAGGCTGGTAGCGGATATCTGGATACAAGCTGGTAGCGGATAGCTGGATACGGGCTGGTAGGGGATAGCTGGATACGGGCTGCAAGAGGGTAGCTGGATAGAGGCTGGTAGCGGATTGCTGGATACAGGATGGTAGAGAATAGCTGGATACAGGCTGCTAGAGGATAGCTGGATACAGACTGGTAGCGGATTGCTGAATACAGGCTGGTAAAGGATAGCTGGATACAGACTGGTAGCGGATAGCTGGTTACAGGCTGGTAGATGATAGCTGGATACAGGCTGGTAGAGGATAGCTGGATACGGGCTGGTAGAGGATAGCTGGAAACATGCTGGCAGAGGATAGCTGGATTCAGGCTGGTAGAGGATTGCTGGACACAGGCTGGTAGAGGATTGCGGGATACAGACTGGTAGAGGATAGCTGGATACAGGCTGGTAGCGGATAACTGGATAGAGGCTGGTAGAGGATAGCTGGATACAGGCTTGTAGCGGATAGCTGGATACAGGCTGGTAGCGGATAGCTGGATAGAGGCCAGGAGAGAATAGCTGGATACAGACCGGTAGAAGATAGCTGGAGACAGGCCTGTAGAGGATAGCTGGATACTGGTCGGTAGAGGATAGCTGGATACAGGCCGGTAGAGGATAGCTGGATACAGGCCGGTAGAGGATAGCTGGATACAGGCCGGTAGAGGATAGCTGGATACAGGCCGGTAGAGGATAGCTGTATACGGGCTGGTAAAGGATAGCTGGATACGGGCTGGTAGATGATAGCTGGATACGGGCTGGTAGAGGATAGCTGGATACAGGCCGGTAGAGGATAGCTGTATACGGGCCGGTAAAGGATAGCTGGATACGGGCTGGTAGATGATAGCTGGATACGGGCTGGTAGAGGATAGCTGGATACGGGCTGGTAGGGGATAACTGGATACGGGCTTGTAGGGGATAGCTGGATACAGGCTGGTAGAGGATTGCTGGATACAGGCTGGTAGCGGATAGCTGGATACAGGCTGGTAGAGGATAGCTGGAGACAGGCTGGTAGAGGATAGCTGGATACAGGCTTGTAGGGGATTGCTGGACACAGGCTGGTAGAGGATTGCTGGACACAGACTAGTAGCGGATTGCTGGATACAGAGTAGTAGCGGATAGCTGGATACAGGCTGGTAGCGGATAGCTGGATACAGGCTGGTAGCGGATAGCTGGATAGAGGCCGGTAGAGTATAGCTGGATACAGGCCGGTAGAGCATAGCTGGATAGAGGCCGGTAGAGGATAGCTGGATACAGGCCGGTAGCGGATAGCTGGATACAGGCTGGTAGCGTATTGCCGGATACAGGCTGGTAGCGTATTGCCGAATACAGGCTGGTAGCGGGTAGCTGGATACAGGCTGGTAGAGGATTGCTGGATACAGGCTGGTAGAGGATTGCTGGATACAGACTGGTAGCAGGTTGCAGGATACAGTCTGGTAGAGGATAGCTGGATACAGACTGGTAGAGGAAAGCTGGATACAGACTGGTAGCGGATAGCTGGATAGACGCCGGTAGAGGATAGCTGGATACAGGCCGGTAGAGGATAGCTGGATACAGGCCGGTAGAGGATAGCTGGATACAGAATGGTAGAGGATAGCTGTATACAGGCTGGTAGCGGATATCTGGAGACAGGCTGGTAGCGGATATCTGGAGACAAGCTGGTAGCGGATGGCTGGATAAGGGCTGGTAGGGGATAGCTGGATACGGGCTGGAAGAGGATAGCTGGATACGGGCTAGTAGAGGATAGCTGGATACGGGCTGGTAGAGGATAGCTGGATACAGGCTGGTAGAGGATAGCTGGATACCAGCTGGTAGATGATAGCTGGACACAGGCTGGTAGCGGGTAGGTGGATATAGACTGGTAGCGGATTGCTGGATATAGGCTGGTAGAGGATAGCTGGATGCAGACTGGTAGCGGATAGCTGGATACAGGCTGGTAGCGGATAGCTGGATACAGGCTGGTAGCGGATAGCTGGATACAGGCTGGTAGCGGATAGCTGGATACAGGCTGGTAGGTGATAGCTGGATACAGGCTGGTAGCGGATTGCTGGATACAGGATGGTAGAGAATAGCTAGATACAGGCTGCTAGAGGATAGCTGGATACAGACTGGTAGCGGATTGCTGAATACAGGCTGGTAAAGGATAGCTGGATACAGACTGGTAGCGGATAGCTGGTTACCGGCTGGTAGAGGATAGCTGGATACGGGCTGGTAGAGGATAGCTGGATACGGGCTGGTAGAGGATAGCTGGTATAGGATAGCTGGATACGGGCTGGTAGAGGATAGCTGGATACGGGCTGGTAGAGGATAACTGGATACGGGCTGGTAGATGATAGCTGGATACAGGCTGGTAGCGGGTAGGTGGATAAAGGCTGGTAGAATATAGCTGGATACAGACTGTTAGAAGATAGCTGAATACAGGCTGGTAGAAGATAGCTGGATACAGACTGGTAGAGGATAGCTGGATGCAGGATGGTAGAGGATAGCTGGATGCAGGATGGTAGAGGATAGCTGGATACAGGATGGTAGAGGATTGCTGGATAAAGGCTGGTAGCGGATAGCTGGTTACAGGCTGGTAGAGGATAGCTGGAGACGGGCTGGTAGAGGATAGCTGGATACAGGCGGGTAGAGGATTGCTGGACACAGGCTGGTAGAGGATTGCTGGATACAGGCTGGTAGATGATAGCTGGATACCAGCTGGTAGATGATAGCTGGACACAGGCTGGTAGCGGGTAGGTGGATATAGACTGGTAGCGGATTGCTGGATATAGGCTGGTAGAGGATAGCTGGATACAGAGTAGTAGCGGATAGCTGGATACAGGCTAGTAGAGGATAGCTGGATACAGGCTGGTAGAGGATAGCTGGATACAGGCTGGTAGAGGATAGCTGGATACCAGCTGGTAGAGGATAGCTGGACACAGGCTGGTAGCGGGTAGGTGGATATAGACTGGTAGCGGATTGCTGGATATAGGCTGGTAGCGGATAGCTGGATACAGGCTTGTAGGTGATAGCTGGATACAGGCTGGTAGCGGATTGCTGGATACAGGATGGTAGAGAATAGCTAGATACAGGCTGCTAGAGGATAGCTGGATACAGACTGGTAGCGGATTGCTGAATACAGGCTGGTAAAGGATAGCTGGATACAGACCGGTAGCGGATAGCTGGTTACAGGCCGGTAGCGGATAGCTGGATAGAGGCCGGTAGAGGATAGCTGGATAGAGGCCGGTAGAGGATAGCTGGATAGAGGCCGGTAGAGGATAGTTGGATAGAGGCCGGTAGAGGATAGCTGGATAGAGGCCGGTAGAGGATAGCTGGATAGAGGCCGGTAGAGGATAGCTGGATAGAGGCCGGTAGAGGATAGCTGGATAGAGGCCGGTAGAGGATAGCTGGATACAGGCCGGTAGCGGATAGCTGGATACAGGCCGGTAGCGTATTGCCGGATACAGGCTGGTAGCGTATTGCCGGATACAGGCTGGTAGCGGGTTGCTGGATACAGACTGGTAGCAGGTTGCTGGATATAGTCTGGTAGAGGATAGCTGGATACAGACTGGTAGAAGATAGCTGGATACAGACTGGTAGAAGATAGCTGTACACAGGCTGGTAGCGGGTAGGTGGATAAAGACTAGTAGAATATAGCTGGATACAGACTGGTAGAAGATAGCTGAATACAGGCTGGTAGAAGATAGCTGGATACAGACTGGTAGAAGATAGCTGTACACAGGCTTGTAGCGGATAGCGGACACGGGCTGGTAGCGGATTGCTGGATACAGACTAGTAGCGGATTGCTGGATAAAGGCTGGTAGCGGATAGCTGGATACAGGCTGGTAGAGGATAGCTGGACACAGACTGGTAGCGGATTGCTGGATACAGGCTGGTAGCGGATAGCTGGATACAGGCTGGTAGAAGATAGCTGGATACTGTCTGGAAGAGGATAGCTGGACACAGGCTAGTAGAGGATAGCTGGATACAGGCTGGTAGAGGATAGCTGTATACAGGCTGGTAAAGGATAACTGGATACGGGCTAGTAGAGGATAGCTGGTATAGGATAGCTGGATACGGGCTGGTAGAGGATAGCTGGATACGGGCTGGTAGAGGATAACTGGATACAGGCTGGTAGCGGGTAGGTGGATAAAGGCTGGTAGAATATAGCTGGATACAGACTGGTAGAAGATAGCTGAATACAGGCTGGTAGAAGATAGCTGGATACAGACTGGTAGAGGATAGCTGGATGCAGGATGGTAGAGGATAGCTGGATGCAGGATGGTAGAGGATTGCTGGATAAAGGCTGGTAGCGGATAGCTGGTTACAGGCTGGTAGAGGATAGCTGGAGACAGGCTGGTAGAGGATAGCTGGAGACAGGCTGGTAGAGGATAGCTGGAGACAGGCGGGTAGAGGATTGCTGGACACAGGCTGGTAGAGGATTGCTGGACACAGACTAGTAGCGGATTGCTGGATACAGACTATTAGCGGATAGCTGGATACAGGCTGGTAGCGGATAGCTGGATAGAGGCTGGTAGAGGATAGCTAGATACAGGCTGGTAGAGGATAGCTAGATACAGGCTGGTAGCGGATAGCTGGATACAGGCTGGTAGAGGATAGCTGGATACCAGCTGGTAGATGATAGCTGGACACAGGCTGGTAGCGGGTAGGTGGATATAGACTGGTAGCGGATTGCTGGATATAGGCTGGTAGAGGATAGCTGGATGCAGGCTGGTAGCGGATAGCTGGATACAGGCTGGTAGCGGATAGCTGGATACAGGCTTGTAGGTGATAGCTGGATACAGGCTGGTAGCGGATAGCTGGTTACAGGCTGGTAGAGGATAGCTGGATACGGGCTGGTAGAGGATAGCTGGATACGGGCTGGTAGCAGGATAGCTGGATACAGGCTGGTAGAGAATAGCTGGATACAGGCTGGTAGCGGATAGCTGGATAGAGGCTGTAGCGGATAGCTGGATAGAGGCTGTAGCGGATAGCTGGATAGAGGCTGGTAGCGGATAGCTGGAGTCAGGCTGGTAGCGGATAGCTGGATAGAGGCCGGTAGAGGATAGCTGGATACAGGCCGTAGAGGATAGCTGGATACAGGCCGTAGAGGATAGCTGGATACAGGCCGTTAGAGGATCGCTGGATACAGACAGGTAGAGGATCGCTCGATACAGACAGGTAGAGGATCGCTCGATACAGACAGGTAGAGGATCGCTCGATACTCACAGGAAGAGGATCGCTCGTACAGACAGGTAGAGGATCGCTCGATACAGACAGGTAGAAGATAGCTGTAGACAGGCTGGTAGAGGATAGCTGGATACAGGCCGGTAGAGGATAGCTGGATACAGGCCGGTAGAGGATAGCTGGATACAGGCCGGTAGAGGATAGCTGGATACAGGCCGGTAGAGGATAGCTGGATACAGGCCGGTAGAGGATAGCTGGATACAGACCGGTAGAAGATAGCTGTACACGGGCCGGTAGCGGATAGCTGGACACGAGGTGGGAGAGAATAGCTGGATATAGGCTGGCAGGGGATAGCTGGATACGGGCTGGTAGAGGATAGCTGGATACAGGCTATTAGAGGATAGCTGGATACGGGCTGGTAGAGGATAGCTGGATATAGGCTGGTAGAGGATAGCTGGATACATGCTGGCAGAGGATAGCTGGATACAGGTTGGTAGAGGATAGCTGAATACAGGCTGGTAGATGATGGCTGGATACAGGCAGGTAGAGGATAGCTGGATACAGGCTGGTAGATGATAGCTGGACACAGGCTGGTAGCGGGTAGCTGGATACAGGCTGGTAGAGGACAGCTGGATACAGACTGGTAGAAGATAGCTGAATACAGGCTGGTAGAAGATAGATGGATACAGACTGGTAGAAGATAGCTGTACACAGGCTTGTAGCGGATTGCTGGATACAGACTAGTAGCGGATTGCTGGATAAAGGCTGGTAGTGGATAGCTGGATACAGGCTGGTAGAGGGTAGCTGGACATAGACTGGTAGCAGATTGCTGGATACAGGCTGGTAGCGGATAGCTGGATACAGGCTGGTAGAAGATAGCTGGATACAGTCTGGTACAGGATAGCCGGACACAGGCTGGTAGAGGATAGCCGGACACGGGCTGGTAGAGGATAGCTGTATACGGGCTGGTATAGGATAGCTGGATACGGGCTGGTAGAGGATAGCTGGATACGGGCTGGTAGAGGATAGCTGGATACGGGCTGGCAGATGATAGCTGGATACAGGCTGGTAGCGGGTAGGTGGATAAAGGCTAGTAGAATATAGCTGGATACAGACTGGTAGAAGATAGCTGAATACAGGCTGGTAGAAGATAGCTGGATACAGAATGGTAGAGGATAGCTGGATGCAGGATGGTAGAGGATAGCTGTATACAGGATGGTAGAGGATAGCTGGATACAGGATGGTAGAGGATTGCTGGATACAGGCTGGTAGAGGATATCTGGAGACAGGCTGGTAGAGGATAGCTGGATACAGGCTGGTAGAGGATTGCTGGATACAGGCTGGTAGAGGATTGCTGGACACAGGCTGGTAGAGGATAGCTGGATAGAAGCTGGTAGAGGATAGCTAGATACAGGCTGGTAGCGGATAGCTGGATACAGGCTGGTAGCGGATAGCTGTATACAGGCCGGTAGCGGATAGCTGGATAGAGGCCGGTAGAGGATAGCTGGATACAGGCCGGTACAGGATAGCTGGATAGAGGCCGGTAGAGGATAGCTGAATACAGGCTGGTAGCGTATTGCCGGATACAGGCTGGTAGCGTATTGCCGGATACAGGCTGGTAGCGGGTAGCTGGATACAGGCTGGTAGAGGATTGCTGGATACAGGCTGGTAGAGGATTGCTGGATACAGACTGGTAGCAGGTTGCTGGATATAGTCTGGTAGAGGATAGCTGGATACAGACTGGTAGAAGATAGCTGGATACAGGCTGGTAGATGATAGCTGGATACAGGCTGGTAGCGGGTAGGTGTATAAAGGCTAGTAGAATATAGCTGGATACAGACTGGTAGAAGATAGTTGAATACAGGCTGGTAGAAGATAGCTGGATACAGACTGGTAGAAGATAGCTGTACACAGGCTTGTAGCGGATAGCTGGACACTGGCTGGTAGCGGATTGCTGGATACAGACTAGTAGCGGATTGCTGGATAAAGGCTGGTAGCGGATAGCTGGATACAGGCTGGTAGAGGATAGCTGGACACATACTGGTAGCGGATTGCTGGATGCACGCTGGTAGCGGATAGCTGGATACAGGCTGGTAGAAGATAGCTGGATACAGTCTGGTAGAGGATATCTGGACACAGGCTAGTAGAGGATAGCTGGATACAGGCTGGTAAAGGATATCTGGATACGGGCTGGTAGAGGATAGCTGGATACGGGCTGGTAGAGGATAACTGGATACGGGCTGGTAGAGGATAACTGGATACGGGCTGGTAGATGATAGCTGGATACAGGCTGGTAGCGGGTAGGTGGATAAAGGCTGGTAGAATATAGCTGGATACAGACTGGTAGAAGATAGCTGAATACAGACTGGTAGAAGATAGCTGGATGCAGGATGGTAGAGGATAGCTGGATGCAGGATGGTAGAGGATTGCTGTATAAAGGCTGGTAGCGGATAGCTGGTTACAGGCTGGTAGAGGATAGCTGGAGACAGGCTGGTAAAGGATAGCTGGAGACAGGCTGGTAGATGATAGCTGGATACAGGCGGGTAGAGGATTGCTGGACACAGGCTGGTAGAGGATTGCTGGACACAGACTAGTAGCGGATTGCTGGATACAGACTAGTAGCGGATAGCTAGATACAGGCTGGTAGCGGATAGCTGGATAGAGGCTGGTAGAGGATATCTGGATACAGGCTGGTAGCGGATAGCTGGATACAGGCCGGTAGCGGATAGCTGGATAGAGGCCAGTAGAGGATAGCTGGAAACAGGCCGGTAGAGGATAGCTGGATACAGGCCGGTAGCGGATAGCTGGATACAGGCCGGTAGCGTATTGCCGGATACAGGCCGGTAGCATATTGTCGGATACAGGCTGGTAGCGGGTAGCTGGATACAGACTGGTAGAGGATTGCTGGATACAGACTGGTAGAGGATAGCTGGATACAGACTGGTAGAGGATAGCTGGATACAGACTGGTAGAGGATAGCTGGATACAGACTGGTAGAGGATAGCTGGATACAGACTGGTAGAGGATAGCTGGATACAGACTGGTAGCGGATAGCTGGATAGACGCCGGTAGAGGATAGCTGGATACAGGCCGGTAGAGGATAGCTGGATACAGAATGGTAGAGGATAGCTGTATACAGGCTGGTAGCGGATATCTGGATACAAGCTGGTAGCGGATAGCTGGATACGGGCTGGTAGGGGATAGCTGGATACGGGCTGCAAGAGGGTAGCTGGATAGAGGCTGGTAGCGGATTGCTGGATACAGGATGGTAGAGAATAGCTGGATACAGGCTGCTAGAGGATAGCTGGATACAGACTGGTAGCGGATTGCTGAATACAGGCTGGTAAAGGATAGCTGGATACAGACTGGTAGCGGATAGCTGGTTACAGGCTGGTAGATGATAGCTGGATACAGGCTGGTAGAGGATAGCTGGATACGGGCTGGTAGAGGATAGCTGGAAACATGCTGGCAGAGGATAGCTGGATTCAGGCTGGTAGAGGATTGCTGGACACAGGCTGGTAGAGGATTGCGGGATACAGACTGGTAGAGGATAGCTGGATACAGGCTGGTAGCGGATAACTGGATAGAGGCTGGTAGAGGATAGCTGGATACAGGCTTGTAGCGGATAGCTGGATACAGGCTGGTAGCGGATAGCTGGATAGAGGCCAGGAGAGAATAGCTGGATACAGACCGGTAGAAGATAGCTGGAGACAGGCCTGTAGAGGATAGCTGGATACTGGTCGGTAGAGGATAGCTGGATACAGGCCGGTAGAGGATAGCTGGATACAGGCCGGTAGAGGATAGCTGGATACAGGCCGGTAGAGGATAGCTGGATACAGGCCGGTAGAGGATAGCTGTATACGGGCTGGTAAAGGATAGCTGGATACGGGCTGGTAGATGATAGCTGGATACGGGCTGGTAGAGGATAGCTGGATACAGGCCGGTAGAGGATAGCTGTATACGGGCCGGTAAAGGATAGCTGGATACGGGCTGGTAGATGATAGCTGGATACGGGCTGGTAGAGGATAGCTGGATACGGGCTGGTAGGGGATAACTGGATACGGGCTTGTAGGGGATAGCTGGATACAGGCTGGTAGAGGATAGCTGGATACGGGCTTTTAGAGAATAGCTGGATACGGGCTGGTAGAGGATAGCTGGATACAGGCTGGTAGAGGATAGCGGGATACAGGCGGGTAGCGGATAGCTGGATACAGGCTGGTAGCGGATAGCTGGATACAGGCTGGTAGCGGATAGCTGGATACAGGCTGGTAGCGGATAGCTGGATACAGGCTGGTAGCGGATAGCTGGATACAGGCGGGTAGCGGATAGCTGGATACAGGCTGGTAGCGGATAGCTGGAAACAGGCTGGTAGCAGGTGTGGCACCAGCCGCCGGTGTTTTCGGCAGATTTAATACGACTTACACACGTTAAAAGCATGAAGACGGCAGGAGTAAGATGTTAGCTCGTCTTTAGTCGGTAGTTACTGATCGTTCAGACTTTTACGAACGTGACCAATAGTTAATTCATTTTTTTACTTTGCTTTTAGTGGAAAATGTGGGTTTATGAAACTTTTTTTTCGTTTTACATTCTTTTATTTATGCACATTTTTTTTTGTAATAGTCCAACATACAAATAAAAGAACAAAAAGTATAAAAAAGGAAATCGAACGTCCGCAATTCAGGAAAATCAGACAATTCCCGCGATTCACAGCTCTACTACATGCACATTACACATATACAGCTCTACTACATGCACATTACACATATATACAGCTCTACTACATGCACATTACACACATATATACAGCTCTACTACATGTACATTACACATATATACAGCTCTACTACATGGACATTACACATATACAGCTCTACTACATGCACATTACACATATATATACAGCACTACTACATACACATTACACATATATATACAGCTCTACTACATGGACATTACACATATACAGCTCTACTACATGCACATTACACATATATACAGCTCTGCTTCATGCACATTACATATATACAGCTCTACTACATGCACATTACACATATACAGCTCTACTACATGTACATTACACATATATACAGCTCTACTACATGCACATTACACATATACAGCTCTACTACATGCACATTACACATATACAGCTCTACTACATGCACATTACACATATACAGCTCTACTACATGCACATTACACATATATACGGCTCTACTACATGCACAGTACACATATACAGCTCTACTACATGGACATTACACATATATACAGCTCTACTACATGCACATTACACATATATACAGCTCTGCTACATGCACATTACACATATATACAGCTCTGCTACATGCACATTACACATATATACAGCTCTACTACATGCACATTACACATATACAGCTCTACTACATGTACATTACACATATACAGCTCTACTACATGCACATTACACATATATACAGCTCTACTACATGCACATTACACATATATACAGCTCTACTACATGCACATTACACATATACAGCTCCACTACATGCACATTACACATATACGGCTCTACTACACGTACATTACACATATATACAGCTCTACTACATGCATATTACACATATACAGGTCTACTACATGTACATTACACATATATACAGCTCTACTACACCCACATTACACATATATACAGCTCTGCTACATGCACATTACACATATATACAGCTCTACTACATGCACATTACACATATATACAGCTCTACTACACCCACATTACACATATATACAGCTCTGCTACACGCACATTACACATATATACAGCTCTACTACATGCACATTACACATATATACAGCTCTACTACACCCACATTACACATATATACAGCTCTGCTACATGCACATTACACATATATACAGCTCTACTACATGCACATTACACATATATACAGCTCTACTACATGCACATTACACATATATACAGCTCTACTACATGCACATTACACATATATACAGCTCTACTACATGCACATTACACATATACAGCTCTACTACATGCACATTACACATACACAGCTCTACTACATGTACATTACACACATATACAGCTCTACTACATGCACATTACACATATACAGCTCTACTACATGCACATTACACATACACAGCTCTACTACATGCACATTACACATACACAGCTCTACTACATGCACATTACACATATATACAGCTCTACTACATGCACATTACACATATACAGCTCTACTACATGCACATTACACATATACAGCTCTACTACATGCACATTACACATATATACAGCTCTACTACATGTACATTACACATATATACAGCTCTACTACATGCACATTACACATATACAGCTCTACTACATGCACATTACACATATATACAGCTCTACTACATGCACATTACACATATATACAGCTCTACTACATGCACATTACACATATATACAGCTCTACTACATGCACATTACACATATATACAGCTCTACTACATGCACATTACACATATATACAGCTCTACTACATGCACATTACACATATATACAGCTCTACTACATGTACATTACACATATATACAGCTCTACTACATGTACATTACACATATATACAGCTCTACTACATGTACATTACACATATATACAGCTCTACTACATGCACATTACACATATATACAGCTCTACTACATGTACATTACACATATATACAGCTCTACTACATGTACATTACACATATATACAGCTCTACTACATGCACATTACACATATACAGCTCTACTACATGCACATTACACATATATACAGCTCTACTACATGCACATTACACATATATACAGCTCTACTACATGCACATTACACATACACAGCTCTACTACATGCACATTACACATATACAGCTCTACTACATGCACATTACACATACACAGCTCTACTACATGTACATTACACACATATACAGCTCTACTACATGCACATTACACATATACAGCTCTACTACATGCACATTACACATATATACAGCTCTACTACATGCACATTACACATATATACAGCTCTACTACATGCACATTACACATATATACAGCACTACTACATGTACATTACACATATACAGCTCTACTACATGCACATTACACATATATACAGCTCTACTACATGTACATTACACATATATACAGCTCTACTACACGCACATTACACATATATACAGCTCTACTACATGCACATTACACATATACAGCTCTACTACATGCACATTACACATATACAGCTCTACTACATGCACATTACACATATACAGCTCTACTACATGCACATTACACATATATACAGCTCTACTACGTGCACATTACACATATATACAGCTCTACTACATGCACATTACACATATACAGCTCTACTACATGCACATTACACACATATACAGCTCTACTACATGCACATTACACATATATACAGCTCTACTACATGTACATTACACACATATATACAGCTCTACTACATGCACATTACACATATACAGCTCTACTACATGCACATTACACATATATACAGCTCTACTACATGCACATTACACATATATACAGCTCTACTACATGCACATTACACATATACAGCTCTACTACATGCACATTACACACATATACAGCTCTACTACATGCACATTACACATATATACAGCTCTACTACATGCACATTACACATATACAGCTCTGCTACATGCACATTACACATATATACAGCTCTACTACATACACATTACACATATATACAGCTCTACTACATGCACATTACACATATACAGCTCTACTACATGCACATTACACACATATACAGCTCTACTACATGCACATTACACATATATACAGCTCTACTACATGCACATTACACATATACAGCTCTACTACATGCACATTACACATATATACAGCTCTACTACATGCACATTACACATATATACAGCTCTACTACATGCACATTACACATATATACAGCTCTACTACATGCACATTACACATATACAGCTCTACTACATGCACATTACACATATATACAGCTCTACTACATGCACATTACACATATATACAGCTCTACTACATGCACATTACACATATACAGCTCTACTACATGCACATTACACACATATACAGCTCTACTACATGCACATTACACATATATACAGCTCTACTACATGTACATTACACACACATATACAGCTCTACTACATGCACATTACACATATACAGCTCTACTACATGCACATTACACATATATACAGCTCTACTACATGCACATTACACATATATACAGCTCTACTACATGCACATTACACATATATACAGCTCTGCTTCATGCACATTACACATATATACAGCTCTACTACATGCACATTACACATATACAGCTCTACTACATGCACATTACACATATATACAGCTCTACTACATGCACATTACACATATACAGCTCTACTACATGCACATTACACATATATACAGCTCTACTACATGCACATTACACATATATACAGCTCTACTACATGCACATTACACATATATACAGCTCTGCTTCATGCACATTACACATATATACAGCTCTACTACATGCACATTACACATATACAGCTCTACTACATGCACATTACACATATATACAGCTCTACTACATGCATATTACACATATACTGCTCTACTACATGCACATTACACATATACAGCTCTACTACATGCACATTACACATATATACAGCTCTGCTTCATGCACATTACACATATATACAGCTCTACTACATGCACATTACACATATATACAGCTCTACTACATGCACATTACACATATATACAGCTCTACTACATGCACATTACACATATACAGCTCTACTACATGCACATTACACATATACAGCTCTACTACATGCACATTACACATATACAGCTCTACTACATGCACATTACACATATATACAGCTCTACTACATGCACATTACACATATACAGCTCTACTACATGCACATTACACATATACAGCTCTACTACATGCACATTACACATATACAGCTCTACTACATGCACATTACACATATACAGCTCTACTACATGCACATTACACATATACAGCTCTACTACATGCACATTACACATATACAGCTCTACTACATGCACATTACACATATACAGCTCTACTACATGCACATTACACACATATACAGCTCTACTACATGCACATTACACATATATACAGCTCTACTACATGTACATTACACACACATATACAGCTCTACTACATGCACATTACACATATACAGCTCTACTACATGCACATTACACATATATACAGCTCTACTACATGCACATTACACATATATACAGCTCTACTACATGCACATTACACATATATACAGCTCTGCTTCATGCACATTACACATATATACAGCTCTGCTTCATGCACATTATACATATATACAGCTCTACTACATGCACATTACACATATATACAGCTCTACTACATGCACATTACACATATATACAGCTCTACTACATGCACATTACACATATACAGCTCTACTACATGCACATTACACACATATACAGCTCTACTACATGCACATTACACATATATACAGCTCTACTACATGCACATTACACATATACAGCTCTGCTACATGCACATTACACATATATACAGCTCTACTACATACACATTACACATATATACAGCTCTACTACATGCACATTACACATATACAGCTCTACTACATGCACATTACACACATATACAGCTCTACTACATGCACATTACACATATATACAGCTCTACTACATGTACATTACACACATATATACAGCTCTACTACATGCACATTACACATATACAGCTCTACTACATGCACATTACACATATATACAGCTCTACTACATGCACATTACACATATATACAGCTCTACTACATGCACATTACACATATATACAGCTCTACTACATGCACATTACACATATACAGCTCTACTACATGCACATTACACATATATACAGCTCTACTACATGCACATTACACATATATACAGCTCTACTACATGCACATTACACATATACAGCTCTACTACATGCACATTACACACATATACAGCTCTACTACATGCACATTACACACATATACAGCTCTACTACATGTACATTACACACACATATACAGCTCTACTACATGCACATTACACATATACAGCTCTACTACATGCACATTACACATATATACAGCTCTACTACATGCACATTACACATATATACAGCTCTACTACATGCACATTACACATATATACAGCTCTGCTTCATGCACATTACACATATATACAGCTCTGCTTCATGCACATTACACATATATACAGCTCTACTACATGCACATTACACATATATACAGCTCTACTACATGCACATTACACATATACAGCTCTACTACATGCACATTAAACATATACAGCTCTACTATATGCACATTACACATATACAGCTCTACTACATGCACATTACACATATATACAGCTCTACTACATGCACATTACACATATATACAGCTCTACTACATGCACATTACACATATATACAGCTCTGCTTCATGCACATTACACATATATACAGCTCTGCTTCATGCACATTACACATATACACAGCTCTGCTACATGCACATTACACATATATACAGCTCTGCTACATGCACATTACACATATATACAGCTCTACTACAGGCACATTACACATATATACAGCTCTACTACATGCACATTACACATATATACAGCTCTACTACATTCACATTACACATATATACAGCTCTACTACATGCACATTACACATATATACAGCTCTACTACATGCACATTACACATATACAGCTCTACTACATGCACATTACACATATACAGCTCTACTACATGCACATTACACATATATACAGCTCTACTACATGTACATTACACATATATACAGCTCTACTACATGCACATTACACATATATACAGCTCTGCTACATGCACATTACACATATATACAGCTCTACTACATGCACATTACACATATATACAGCTCTACTACATGCACATTACACATATATACAGCTCTACTACATGCACATTACACATATACAGCTCTGCTACATGCACATTACACATATATACAGCTCTACTACATGCACATTACACATATACAGCTCTACTACATGCACATTACACACATATATACAGCTCTACTACATGTACATTACACATATATACAGCTCTACTACATGTACATTACACATATATACAGCTCTACTACATGCACATTACACATATATACAGCTCTACTACACCCACATTACACATATATACAGCTCTACTACATGCACATTACACATATACAGCTCTACTACATGCACATTACACATATATACAGCTCTACTACATGCACATTACACATATATACAGCTCTACTACATGCACATTACACATATACAGCTCTACTACATGCACATTACACATATACAGCTCTACTACATGTACATTACACACATATATACAGCTCTACTACATGCACATTACACATATACAGCTCTACTACATGCACATTACACATATATACAGCTCTACTACATGCACATTACACATATATACAGCTCTACTACATGTACATTACACATATATACAGCTCTACTACATGTACATTACACATATATACAGCTCTACTACATGTACATTACACATATACAGCTCTACTACATGTACATTACACATATATACAGCTCTACTACATGCACATTACACACATATATACAGCTCTACTACATGTACATTACACATATATACAGCTCTACTACATGTACATTACACATATACAGCTCTACTACATGTACATTACACATATATAGAGCTCTACTACATGCACATTACACATATATAAAGCTCTACTACACGCACATTACACATATACAGCTCTACTACATGTACATTACACATATATACAGCTCTACTACATGCACATTACACATATATACAGCTCTACTACATGCACATTACACATATATACAGCTCTACTACACGCACATTACACATATATACAGCTCTACTACATGCACATTACACATATACAGCTCTACTACATGCACATTACACATACACAGCTCTACTACATGCACATTACACATATACAGCTCTACTACATGCACATTACACATACACAGCTCTACTACATGTACATTACACACATATACAGCTCTACTACATGCACATTACACATATACAGCTCTACTACATGCACATTACACATATATACAGCTCTACTACAGGCACATTACACATATATACAGCTCTACTACATGCACATTACACATATATACAGCTCTACTACACGCACATTACACATATATACAGCTCTACTACACGCACATTACACATATATACAGCTCTACTACACGCACATTACACATATACAGCTCTACTACATGTACATTACACATATATACAGCTCTACTACATGCACATTACACATATATACAGCTCTACTACATGCACATTACACATATATACAGCTCTACTACACGCACATTACACATATATACAGCTCTACTACACGCACATTACACATATATACAGCTCTACTACACGCACATTACACATATACAGCTCTACTACATGCACATTACACACATATATACAGCTCTACTACATGTACATTACACATATATACAGCTCTACTACATGCACATTACACATATATACAGCTCTGCTACATCATCCAGCACAATAGAATACTATGTAACAAAAGCATCTGATCAGATGACCTCTGACTCCTCCCATATGTGGCTGATCACATGACTGTGACATCATCAAAGGTCCTGAAACTACAAAGCAACCACAGAGCAACAGTCCAGGTACGAGACACTATCAGTATATATATACAGCACTATTATCTGTCACTATCAGTATATATATACACACAGCACTATTATCTGTCACTATCAGTATATATACACACAGCACTATTATCTGTCACTATCAGTATATATATATATATACACAGCACTATTATCTGTCACTATCAGTATATATATACACAGCACTATTATCTGTCACTATCAGTATATATATACACAGCACTATTATCTGTCACTATCAGTATATATATACACAGCACTATTATCTGTCACTATCAGTATATATATATATACAGCACTATTATCTGTCACTATCAGTATATATATATACACAGCACTATTATCTGTCACTATCAGTATATATATACACAGCACTATTATCTGTCACTATCAGTATATATATATACACACAGCACTATTATCTGTCACTATCAGTATATATATATACACAGCACTATTATCTGTCACTATCAGTATATATATATATATACACAGCACTATTATCTGTCACTATCAGTATATATATATACACAGCACTATTATCTGTCACTATCAGTATATATATATATATATATATATATATATATATAAATATATACACACAGCACTATTATCTGTCACTATCAGTATATATATATACACAGCACTATTATCTGTCACTATCAGTATATATATATATACACAGCACTATTATCTGTCACTATCAGTATATATATACAGCACTATTATCTGTCACTATCAGTATATATATACAGCACTATTATCTGTCACTATCAGTATATATATATATATACACAGCACTATTATCTGTCACTATCAGTATATATATATACACAGCACTATTATCTGTCACTATCAGTATATATATACACAGCACTATTATCTGTCACTATCAGTATGTATATATATATATATACACAGCACTATTATCTGTCACTATCAGTATATATATATATATACACAGCACTATTATCTGTCAGTATATATATATACACAGCACTATTATCTGTCACTATCAGTATATATATATACACAGCACTATTATCTGTCAGTATATATATATACACAGCACTATTATCTGTCACTATCAGTATATATATATACACAGCACTATTATCTGTCACTATCAGTATATATATACACAGCACTATTATCTGTCACTATCAGTATATATATATACACAGCACTATTATCTGTCACTATCAGTATATATATACACAGTACTATTATCTGTCACTATCAGTATATATATATACACAGCACTATTATCTGTCACTATCAGTATATATATACACAGCACTATTATCTGTCACTATCAGTATATATATATACACAGCACTATTATCTGTCACTATCAGTATATATATATACACAGCACTATTATCTGTCACTATCAGTATATATATACACAGCACTATTATCTGTCACTATCAGTATATATATATATACAGCACTATTATCTGTCACTATCAGTATATATATATACACAGCACTATTATCTGTCAATATCAGTATATATATATATACACAGCACTATTATCTGTCACTATCAGTATATATATACACAGCACTATTATCTGTCACTATCCGTATATATACACAGTACTATTATCTGTCACTATCAGTATATATATATACACAGCACTATTATCTGTCACTATCAGTATATATATACACAGCACTATTATCTGTCACTATCAGTATATATATATACACAGCACTATTATCTGTCACTATCAGTATATATATATACACAGCACTATTATCTGTCACTATCAGTATATATATACACAGCACTATTATCTGTCACTATCAGTATATATATATATACAGCACTATTATCTGTCACTATCAGTATATATATATACACAGCACTATTATCTGTCAATATCAGTATATATATATATACACAGCACTATTATCTGTCACTATCAGTATATATATACACAGCACTATTATCTGTCACTATCCGTATATATACACAGCACTATTATCTGTCGCTATCAGTATATATATACACAGCACTATTATCTGTCACTATCAGTATATATATATATATACACAGCACTATTATCTGTCACTATCAGTATATATATACACACAGCACTATTATCTGTCACTATCAGTATATATATACACACAGCACTATTATCTGTCACTATCAGTATATATATACACAGCACTATTATCTGTCACTATCAGTATATATACACACAGCACTATTATCTGTCACTATCAGTATATATATATACGCAGCACTATTATCTGTCACTATCAGTATATATACACACAGCACTATTATCTGTCACTATCAGTATATATATACACAGCACTATTATCTGTCACTATCAGTATATATATACACAGCACTATTATCTGTCACTATCAGTATATATATATATATACACAGCACTATTATCTGTCACTATCATTATATATATATACACAGCACTATTATCTGTCACTATCAGTATATATATATATATACAGCACTATTATCTGTCACTATCAGTATATATATACACAGCACTATTATCTGTCACTATCAGTATATATATACACAGCACTATTATCTGTCACTATCAGTATATATATACACACAGCACTATTATCTGTCACTATCAGTATATATATACACAGCACTATTATCTGTCACTATCAGTATATATATATACACAGCACTATTATCTGTCACTATCAGTATATATATACACAGCACTATTATCTGTCACTATCAGTATATATATATATATATACACAGCACTATTATCTGTCACTATCAGTATATATATATATATACACAGCACTATTATCTGTCACTATCAGTATATATATATATACACAGCACTATTATCTGTCACTATCAGTATATATACACACAGCGCTATTATCTGTCACTATCAGTATATATACACAGCACTATTATCTGTCACTATCAGTATATATATACACAGCACTATTATCTGTCACTATCAGTATATATATACACAGCACTATTATCTGTCACTATCAGTATATATATATACACAGCATTATTATCTGTCACTATCAGTATATATATATATACACAGCACTATTATCTGTCACTATCAGTATATATATACACAGCACTATTATCTGTCACTATCAGTATATATATATACACAGCACTATTATCTGTCGCTATCAGTATATATATATACACAGCACTATTATCTGTCACTATCAGTATATATATATACACAGCACTATTATCTGTCACTATCAGTATATATATATACACAGCACTATTATCTGTCACTATCAGTATATATATATACACAGCACTATTATCTGTCACTATCAGTATATATATACACAGCACTATTATCTGTCACTATCAGTATATATATACACAGCACTATTATCTGTCACTATCAGTATATATATATATACACAGCACTATTATCTGTCACTATCAGTATATATATATACACAGCACTATTATCTGTCACTATCAGTATATATACACAGCACTATTATCTGTCACTATCAGTATATATATATACACAGCACTATTATCTGTCACTATCAGTATATATATATACACACAGCACTATTATCTGTCACTATCAGTATATATACACACAGCACTATTATCTGTCACTATCAGTATATATATACACAGCACTATTATCTGTCACTATCAGTATATATATACACAGCACTATTATCTGTCACTATCAGTATATATATATATACACAGCACTATTATCTGTCACTATCAGTATATATATACACAGCACTATTATCTGTCACTATCAGTATATATATACACAGCACTATTATCTGTCACTATCAGTATATATATATACACAGCACTATTATCTGTCACTATCAGTATATATATATACACAGCACTATTATCTGTCACTATCAGTATATATATACACAGCACTATTATCTGTCACTATCAGTATATATATATATATACACAGCACTATTATCTGTCACTATCAGTATATATATACACAGCACTATTATCTGTCACTATCAGTATATATATATATATACACAGCACTATTATCTGTCACTATCAGTATATATATACACAGCACTATTATCTGTCACTATCAGTATATATACATACAGCACTATTATCTGTCACTATCAGTATATATATACACAGCACTATTATCTGTCACTATCAGTATATATATACACAGCACTATTATCTGTCACTATCAGTATATATATATATACACACAGCACTATTATCTGTCACTATCAGTATATATATACACAGCACTATTATCTGTCACTATCAGTATATATATACACAGCACTATTATCTGTCACTATCAGTATATATATACACAGCACTATTATCTGTCACTATCAGTATATATATACACAGCACTATTATCTGTCACTATCAGTATATATATACACAGCACTATTATCTGTCACTATCAGTATATATACACAGCACTATTATCTGTCACTATCAGTATATATATACACAGCACTATTATCTGTCACTATCAGTATATATATACACAGCACTATTATCTGTCACTATCAGTATATATATACACAGCACTATTATCTGTCACTATCAGTGTATATATACACAGCACTATTATCTGTCACTATCAGTATATATATACACAGCACTATTATCTGTCACTATCAGTATATATATACACAGCACTATTATCTGTCACTATCAGTATATATATATATACACAGCACTATTATCTGTCACTATCAGTATATATATACACAGCACTATTATCTGTCACTATCAGTATATATATACACAGCACTATTATCTGTCACTATCAGTATATATACACACAGCACTATTATCTGTCACTATCAGTGTATATATACACAGCACTATTATCTGTCACTATCAGTATATATATACACAGCACTATTATCTGTCACTATCAGTGTATATATATATACACAGCACTATTATCTGTCACTATCAGTATATATATACACAGCACTATTATCTGTCACTATCAGTATATATATATATACACAGCACTATTATCTGTCACTATCAGTATATATATACACAGCACTATTATCTGTCACTATCAGTATATATATATACACAGCACTATTATCTGTCACTATCAGTATATATATATACACAGCACTATTATCTGTCACTATCAGTATATATATACACAGCACTATTATCTGTCACTATCAGTATATATATACACAGCACTATTATCTGTCACTATCAGTATATATATACACAGCACTATTATCTGTCACTATCAGTATATATATATACACAGCACTATTATCTGTCACTATCAGTATATATATACACAGCACTATTATCTGTCACTATCAGTATATATATATACACAGCACTATTATCTGTCACTATCAGTATATATATATACACAGCACTATTATCTGTCACTATCAGTATATATATACACAGCACTATTATCTGTCACTATCAGTATATATATACACAGCACTATTATCTGTCACTATCAGTATATATATACACACAGCACTATTATCTGTCACTATCAGTATATATATATACACAGCACTATTATCTGTCACTATCAGTATATATATATACACAGCACTATTATCTGTCACTATCAGTATATATATACACAGCACTATTATCTGTCACTATCAGTATATATATACACAGCACTATTATCTGTCACTATCAGTATATATACACACAGCACTATTATCTGTCACTATCAGTATATATATACACAGCACTATTATCTGTCACTATCAGTATATATATACACACAGCACTATTATCTGTCACTATCAGTATATATATACACAGCACTATTATCTGTCACTATCAGTATATATATATACACAGCACTATTATCTGTCACTATCAGTATATATATATACACAGCACTATTATCTGTCACTATCAGTATATATATACACAGCACTATTATCTGTCACTATCAGTATATATATATATACACACAGCACTATTATCTGTCACTATCAGTATATATATATACACAGCACTATTATCTGTCACTATCAGTATATATATATACAGCACTATTATCTGTCACTATCAGTATATATATACACAGCACTATTATCTGTCACTATCAGTATATATATATACACAGCACTATTATCTGTCACTATCAGTATATATATACACAGCACTATTATCTGTCACTATCAGTATATATATATATACACACAGCACTATTATCTGTCACTATCAGTATATATATATACACAGCACTATTATCTGTCACTATCAGTATATATATATACACAGCACTATTATCTGTCACTATCAGTATATATATACACAGCACTATTATCTGTCACTATCAGTATATATATACACAGCACTATTATCTGTCACTATCAGTATATATATACACAGCACTATTATCTGTCACTATCAGTATATATATACACAGCACTATTATCTGTCACTATCAGTATATATATATACACAGCACTATTATCTGTCACTATCAGTATATATATACACAGCACTATTATCTGTCACTATCAGTATATATATACACAGCACTATTATCTGTCACTATCAGTATATATACACAGCACTATTATCTGTCACTATCAGTATATATACACAGCACTATTATCTGTCACTATCAGTATATATATATACACAGCACTATTATCTGTCACTATCAGTATATATATATATATACAGCATTATTATCTGTCACTATCAGTATATATATACACAGCACTATTATCTGTCACTATCAGTATATATATATACACAGCACTATTATCTGTCACTATCAGTATATATATACACAGCACTATTATCTGTCACTATCAGTATATATATATACACAGCACTATTATCTGTCACTATCAGTATATATATATACACAGCACTATTATCTGTCACTATCAGTATATATATATACACAGCACTATTATCTGTCACTATCAGTATATATATATACACAGCACTATTATCTGTCACTATCAGTATATATATACACAGCACTATTATCTGTCACTATCAGTATATATATACACAGCACTATTATCTGTCACTATCAGTATATATATATACACAGCACTATTATCTGTCACTATCAGTATATATATACACAGCACTATTATCTGTCACTATCAGTATATATATATATACACAACACTATTATCTGTCACTATCAGTATATATATACACAGCACTATTATCTGTCACTATCAGTATATATATATATACACAGCACTATTATCTGTCACTATCAGTATATATATATATACAGCATTATTATCTGTCACTATCAGTATATATACACAGCACTATTATCTGTCACTATCAGTATATATATATACACAGCACTATTATCTGTCACTATCAGTATATATATATATACAGCATTATTATCTGTCACTATCAGTATATATATACACAGCACTATTATCTGTCACTATCAGTATATATATACACAGCACTATTATCTGTCACTATCAGTATATATACACAGCACTATTATCTGTCACTATCAGTATATATATACACAGCACTATTATCTGTCACTATCAGTATATATATACACAGCACTATTATCTGTCACTATCAGTATATATATATATATATACACAGCACTATTATCTGTCACTATCAGTATATATATACACAGCACTATTATCTGTCACTATCAGTATATATATACACAGCACTATTATCTGTCACTATCAGTATATATATACACAGCACTATTATCTGTCACTATCAGTATATATATACACAGCACTATTATCTGTCACTATCAGTGTATATATATACACAGCACTATTATCTGTCACTATCAGTATATATATATATATACACAGCACTATTATCTGTCACTATCAGTATATATATACACAGCACTATTATCTGTCACTATCAGTATATATATATACGCAGCACTATTATCTGTCACTATCAGTATATATATACACAGCACTATTATCTGTCACTATCAGTATATATATATATACAGCACTATTATCTGTCACTATCAGTATATATATATATATACACAGCACTATTATCTGTCACTATCAGTATATATATATATACACAGCACTATTATCTGTCACTATCAGTATATATATACACAGCACTATTATCTGTCACTATCAGTATATATATACACAGCACTATTATCTGTCACTATCAGTATATATATACACAGCACTATTATCTGTCACTATCAGTATATATACACACAGCACTATTATCTGTCACTATCAGTATATATATATACAGCACTATTATCTGTCACTATCAGTATATATATATACACAGCACTATTATCTGTCACTATCAGTATATATATATATACACAGCACTATTATCTGTCACTATCAGTATATATATATACACAGCACTATTATCTGTCACTATCAGTATATATACACAGCACTATTATCTGTCACTATCAGTATATATATATATATATATATATATATAAATATATACACACAGCACTATTATCTGTCACTATCAGTATATATATATACACAGCACTATTATCTGTCACTATCAGTATATATATATATACACAGCACTATTATCTGTCACTATCAGTATATATATACAGCACTATTATCTGTCACTATCAGTATATATATATACACAGCACTATTATCTGTCACTATCAGTATATATATATATATATATATATATATATGCACAGCACTATTATCTGTCACTATCAGTATATATATACACAGCACTATTATCTGTCACTATCAGTATATATATACAGCACTATTATCTGTCACTATCAGTATATATATACACACAGCACTATTATCTGTCACTATCAGTATATATATACACAGCACTATTATCTGTCACTATCAGTATATATATACACAGCACTATTATCTGTCACTATCAGTATATATATACACAGCACTATTATCTGTCACTATCAGTATATATATACACAGCACTATTATCTGTCACTATCAGTATATATATACACAGCACTATTATCTGTCACTATCAGTATATATATATACACAGCACTATTATCCGTCACTATCAGTATATATATATACACAGCACTATTATCTGTCACTATCAGTATATATATATATATACACAGCACTATTATCTGTCACTATCAGTATATATATATACACAGCACTATTATCTGTCACTATCAGTATATATATATACACAGCACTATTATCTGTCACTATCAGTATATATATATATATATATACACAGCACTATTATCTGTCACTATCAGTATATATATATACACAGCACTATTATCTGTCACTATCAGTATATATATATATATATATATATATATATATATATATATATATATACAGCACTATTATCGGTCACTATCAGTATATATATATATATATATACACAGCACTATTATCTGTCACTTTCAGTATATATATATACACACAGCACTATTATCTGTCACT
The DNA here is from genome assembly GCF_050947455.1 of Rhinoderma darwinii. NCBI lineage: Eukaryota > Metazoa > Chordata > Amphibia > Anura > Rhinodermatidae > Rhinoderma > Rhinoderma darwinii. Next base: position 2,718,636 of record NC_134687.1, read on the forward strand.
TCCAGTATATATATATATATACACACAGCACTATTATCTGTCACTATCCGTATATATATATATACAGCACTATTATCTGTCACTATCAGTATATATATATCTACACAGCACTATTATCTGTCACTATCAGTATATATATATACACAGCACTATTATCTGTCACTATCAGTATATATATATACACAGCACTATTATCTGTCACTATCAGTATATATATATATATACAGCACTATTATCTGTCACTATCAGTATATATATATATATATATATACAGCACTATTATCTGTCACTATCAGTATATATATACACAGCACTATTATCTGTCACTATCAGTATATATATATACACAGCACTATTATCTGTCACTATCATTATATATATATATACAGCACTATTATCTGTCACTATCAGTATATATATATATATACAGCACTATTATCTGTCACTATCAGTATATATATACACAGCACTATTATCTGTCACTATCAGTATATATATACACAGCACTATTATCTGTCACTATCAGTATATATATACACAGCACTATTATCTGTCACTATCATTATATATATATACAGCACTATTATCTGTCACTATCAGTATATATATATATATACAGCACTATTATCTGTCACTATCAGTATATATATACACAGCACTATTATCTGTCACTATCAGTATATATATATATATATACAGCACTATTATCTGTCACTATCAGTATATATATACACAGCACTATTATCTGTCACTATCAGTATATATACACAGCACTATTATCTGTCACTATCAGTATATATATATACACAGCACTATTATCTGTCACTATCAGTATATATATATACACAGCACTATTATCTGTCACTATCAGTATATATATATATATATACACAGCACTATTATCTGTCACTATCAGTATATATATATATACACAGCACTATTATCTGTCACTATCAGTATATATATATATACACAGCACTATTATCTGTCACTATCAGTATATATATATACAGCATTATTATCTGTCACTATCAGTATATATATACACAGCACTATTATCTGTCACTATCAGTATATATATATACACAGCACTATTATCTGTCACTATCAGTATATATATACACAGCACTATTATCTGTCACTATCAGTATATATATATACACAGCACTATTATCTGTCACTATCAGTATATATATATATATATACACAACACTATTATCTGTCACTATCAGTATAAATATACACAGCACTATTATCTGTCACTATCAGTATATATATATATACACAGCACTATTATCTGTCACTATCAGTATATATATATATACAGCATTATTATCTGTCACTATCAGTATATATACACAGCACTATTATCTGTCACTATCAGTATATATATATACACAGCACTATTATCTGTCACTATCAGTATATATATATACACAGCACTATTATCTGTCACTATCAGTATATATATATATACAGCATTATTATCTGTCACTATCAGTATATATATACACAGCACTATTATCTGTCACTATCAGTATATATATATACACAGCACTATTATCTGTCACTATCAGTATATATATACACAGCACTATTATCTGTCACTATCAGTATATATATATATACAGCACTATTATCTGTCACTATCAGTATATATATATATACACAGCACTATTATCTGTCACTATCAGTATATATATATATACACAGCACTATTATCTGTCACTATCAGTATATATATACACAGCACTATTATCTGTCACTATCAGTATATATATATACACAGCACTATTATCTGTCACTATCAGTATATATATACACAGCACTATTATCTGTCACTATCAGTATATATATATATACAGCACTATTATCTGTCACTATCAGTATATATATATATACACAGCACTATTATCTGTCACTATCAGTTTATATATACAGCACTATTATCTGTCAATATCAGTATATATACACAGCACTATTATCTGTCACTATCAGTATATATATATATATACACAGCACTATTATCTGTCACTATCAGTATATATACACACAGCACTATTATCTGTCACTATCAGTATATATATATACAGCACTATTATCTGTCACTATCAGTATATATATATATATACACAGCACTATTATCTGTCACTATCAGTATATATACACACAGCACTATTATCTGTCACTATCAGTATATATATACACAGCACTATTATCTGTCACTATCAGTATATATATATACACACAGCACTATTATCTGTCACTATCAGTATATATACACACAGCACTATTATCTGTCACTATCAGTGTATATATATACACAGCACTATTATCTGTCACTATCAGTATATATATACACAGCACTATTATCTGTCACTATCAGTATATATATATACACAGCACTATTATCTGTCACTATCAGTATATATATACACAGCACTATTATCTGTCACTATCAGTATATATATATACACAGCACTATTATCTGTCACTATCAGTATATATATACACAGCACTATTATCTGTCACTATCAGTATATATATACACAGCACTATTATCTGTCACTATCAGTATATATATACACAGCACTATTATCTGTCACTATCAGTATATATATACACAGCACTATTATCTGTCACTATCAGTATATATATACACAGCACTATTATCTGTCACTATCAGTATATATATATACACAGCACTATTATCTGTCACTATCAGTATATATATATACACAGCACTATTATCTGTCACTATCAGTATATATATACACAGCACTATTATCTGTCACTATCAGTATATATATATATATACACAGCACTATTATCTGTCACTATCAGTATATATATATACACAGCACTATTATCTGTCACTATCAGTATATATATATATATATATATATATATATATATATATATATATATATAAATATATACACACAGCACTATTATCTGTCACTATCAGTATATATATACACACAGCACTATTATCTGTCACTATCAGTATATATATACACAGCACTATTATCTGTCACTATCAGTATATATATACACAGCACTATTATCTGTCACTATCAGTATATATATATATACACAGCACTATTATCTGTCAGTATCAGTATATATATATATACAGCACTATTATCTGTCACTATCAGTATATATATATACACAGCACTATTATCTGTCACTATCAGTATATATATATATACACACAGCACTATTATCTGTCACTATCAGTGTATATATATACACAGCACTATTATCTGTCACTATCAGTATATATATACACAGCACTATTATCTGTCACTATCAGTATATATATACACAGCACTATTATCTGTCACTATCAGTATATATATACACAGCACTATTATCTGTCACTATCAGTATATATATATACACAGCACTATTATCCGTCACTATCAGTATATATATATATACACAGCACTATTATCTGTCACTATCAGTATATATATATACACAGCACTATTATCTGTCACTATCAGTATATATATATACACAGCACTATTATCTGTCACTATCAGTATATATATATATATATATATACACAGCACTATTATCTGTCACTATCAGTATATATATATACACAGCACTATTATCTGTCACTATCAGTATATATATATATATATATATATATATATATATACAGCACTATTATCGGTCACTATCAGTATATATATATATATATATACACAGCACTATTATCTGTCACTATCAGTATATATATATACAGCACTATTATCTGTCACTATCAGTATATATATACACAGCACTATTATCTGTCACTATCATTATATATATATACAGCACTATTATCTGTCACTATCAGTATATATATATATACAGCACTATTATCTGTCACTATCAGTATATATATACACAGCACTATTATCTGTCACTATCAGTATATATATATATACAGCACTATTATCTGTCACTATCAGTATATATATACACAGCACTATTATCTGTCACTATCAGTATATATACACAGCACTATTATCTGTCACTATCAGTATATATATATACACAGCACTATTATCTGTCACTATCAGTATATATATATACACAGCACTATTATCTGTCACTATCAGTATATATATATATATACAGCATTATTATCTGTCACTATCAGTATATATATACACAGCACTATTATCTGTCACTATCAGTATATATATATACACAGCACTATTATCTGTCACTATCAGTATATATATACACAGCACTATTATCTGTCACTATCAGTATATATATACACAGCACTATTATCTGTCACTATCAGTATATATATATACACAGCACTATTATCTGTCACTATCAGTATATATATATATACACAGCACTATTATCTGTCACTATCAGTATATATATATACACAGCACTATTATCTGTCACTATCAGTATATATATATATATATACACAACACTATTATCTGTCACTATCAGTATATATATATACACAGCACTATTATCTGTCACTATCAGTATATATATATACACAGCACTATTATCTGTCACTATCAGTATATATATATATATATATATATATACACAGCACTATTATCTGTCACTATCAGTATATATATATATATATATACACAGCACTATTATCTGTCACTATCAGTATATATATACACAGCACTATTATCTGTCACTATCAGTATATATATACACAGCACTATTATCTGTCACTATCAGTATATATATATACACAGCACTATTATCTGTCACTATCAGTATATATATATATACACAGCATTATTATCTGTCACTATCAGTATATATATACACAGCACTATTATCTGTCACTATCAGTATATATATACACAGCACTATTATCTGTCACTATCAGTGTATATATACACAGCACTATTATCTGTCACTATCAGTATATATATACAGCACTATTATCTGTCACTATCAGTATATATACACAGCACTATTATCTGTCACTATCAGTATATATATATACACAGCACTATTATCTGTCACTATCAGTATATATATATATACACAGCACTATTATCTGTCACTATCAGTATATATATACACAGCACTATTATCTGTCACTATCAGTATATATATATACACAGCACTATTATCTGTCACTATCAGTATATATATACACAGCACTATTATCTGTCACTATCAGTATATATATATATACAGCACTATTATCTGTCACTATCAGTATATATATATACACAGCACTATTATCTGTCACTATCAGTATATATATATATACACAGCACTATTATCTGTCACTATCAGTATATATATATACACAGCACTATTATCTGTCACTATCAGTATATATATACACAGCACTATTATCTGTCACTATCAGTATATATATATATACAGCACTATTATCTGTCACTATCAGTATATATATACACAGCACTATTATCTGTCACTATCAGTATATATATATACACAGCACTATTATCTGTCACTATCAGTATATATATATATACAGCATTATTATCTGTCACTATCAGTATATATACACAGCACTATTATCTGTCACTATCAGTATATATATATACACAGCACTATTATCTGTCACTATCAGTATATATATATACACAGCACTATTATCTGTCACTATCAGTATATATATATATACAGCATTATTATCTGTCACTATCAGTATATATATACACAGCACTATTATCTGTCACTATCAGTATATATATATATACACAGCACTATTATCTGTCACTATCAGTATATATATATACACAGCACTATTATCTGTCACTATCAGTATATATATATATACAGCACTATTATCTGTCACTATCAGTATATATATATACACAGCACTATTATCTGTCACTATCAGTATATATATATATATATACACAGCACTATTATCTGTCACTATCAGTATATATATACACAGCACTATTATCTGTCACTATCAGTATATATATATACACAGCACTATTATCTGTCACTATCAGTATATATATACACAGCACTATTATCTGTCACTATCAGTATATATATATATACAGCACTATTATCTGTCACTATCAGTATATATATATATACACAGCACTATTATCTGTCACTATCAGTTTATATATACAGCACTATTATCTGTCAATATCAGTATATATACACAGCACTATTATCTGTCACTATCAGTATATATATATATATACACAGCACTATTATCTGTCACTATCAGTATATATATACACACAGCACTATTATCTGTCACTATCAGTGTGTATATATATACACAGCACTATTATCTGTCACTATCAGTATATATATACACAGCACTATTATCTGTCACTATCAGTATATATATATACACAGCACTATTATCTGTCACTATCAGTATATATATACACAGCACTATTATCTGTCACTATCAGTATATATATACACAGCACTATTATCTGTCACTATCAGTATATATATATACACAGCACTATTATCTGTCACTATCAGTATATATATACACAGCACTATTATCTGTCACTATCAGTATATATATATACACAGCACTATTATCTGTCACTATCAGTATATATATACACAGCACTATTATCTGTCACTATCAGTGTATATATATATATACACAGCACTATTATCTGTCACTATCAGTATATATATATACACAGCACTATTATCTGTCACTATCAGTATATATACACAGCACTATTATCTGTCACTATCAGTATATATATATATATATATATATATATATATATATATATATATATATATATATATATAAATATATACACACAGCACTATTATCTGTCACTATCAGTATATATATATACACAGCACTATTATCTGTCACTATCAGTATATATATATATACACAGCACTATTATCTGTCACTATCAGTATATATATACAGCACTATTATCTGTCACTATCAGTATATATATATATACACAGCACTATTATCTGTCACTATCAGTATATATATACACAGCACTATTATCTGTCACTATCAGTATATATATATACAGCACTATTATCTGTCACTATCAGTATATATATATACACACAGCACTATTATCTGTCACTATCAGTATATATATACACAGCACTATTATCTGTCACTATCAGTATATATATACACAGCACTATTATCTGTCACTATCAGTATATATATACACAGCACTATTATCTGTCACTATCAGTATATATATACACAGCACTATTATCTGTCACTATCAGTATATATATACACAGCACTATTATCTGTCACTATCAGTATATATATACACAGCACTATTATCTGTCACTATCAGTATATATATACACAGCACTATTATCTGTCACTATCAGTATATATATACACAGCACTATTATCTGTCACTATCAGTATATATATATACACAGCACTATTATCTGTCACTATCAGTATATATATATACACAGCACTATTATCTGTCACTATCAGTATATATATATATATATATATATACACAGCACTATTATCTGTCACTATCAGTATATATATATACACAGCACTATTATCTGTCACTATCAGTATATATATATATACACACAGCACTATTATCTGTCACTATCCGTATATATATATATATACAGCACTATTATCTGTCACTATCAGTATATATATATCTACACAGCACTATTATCTGTCACTATCAGTATATATATATACACAGCACTATTATCTGTCACTATCAGTATATATATATATATACAGCACTATTATCTGTCACTATCAGTATATAGACTGCTGGTCTTCAGCAGTCACATTCTGTACATACTGGCGTCACCACTGCGACCCGTGAAGGTCTTCAGCGGTCACATGCTGTACATACTGGCGTCACCACTGCGGCCCGTGATGGTCTTCAGCAGTCACATTCTGTACATACTGGCGTCACCACTGCGGCCCGTGATGGTCTTCAGCGGTCACATGCTGTACATACTGGCGTCACCACTGCGGCCCGTGATGGTCTTCAGCGGTCACATTCTGTACATACTGGTGTCACCACTGCGGCCCGTGATGGTCTTCAGCAGTCACTTTCTGTACATACTGGTGTCACCTCTGCGGCCCGTGATGGTCTTCAGCGGTCACATTCTGTACATACTGGCGTCACCACTGCGACCCGTGATGGTCTTCAGCGGTCAAATTCTGTACATACTGGCGTCACCACTGCGACCCGTGATGGTCTTCAGCGGTCACATTCTGTACATACTGGTGTCACCACTGCGACCCGTGATGGTCTTCAGCAGTCACATTCTGTACATACTGGCGTCACCACTGCGGCCTGTGATGGTCTACAGCGGTCACATTCTGTACATACTGGCGTCACCACTGCGGCCCGTGATGGTCTTCAGCGGCCACATTCTGTACATACTGGTGTCACCACTGCGACCCGTGATGGTCTTCAGCAGTCACATTCTATACATACTGGTGTCACCACTGCGGCCTGTGATGGTCTACAGCGGTCACATTCTGTACATACTGGTGTCACCACTGCGGCCTGTGATGGTCTTCAGCGGTCACATTCTGTACATACTGGTGTCACCACTGCGGCCTGTGATGGTCTTCAGCGGTCACATTCTGTACATACTGGCGTCACCACTGCGGCCCGTGATGGTCTTCAGCGGTCACATTCTGTACATACTGGTGTCACCACTGCGGTCCGTGATGGTCTTCAGTGGTCACATTCTGTACATACTGGTGTCACCACTGCGGCCCGTGATGGTCTTCAGCGGCCACATTCTGTACATACTGGCGTCACCACTGCGGCCCGTGATGGTCTTCAGCGATCACATTCTGTACATACTGGTGTCACCACTGCGGCCTGTGATGGTCTTCAGGAGTCATTCTATACATACTGGTGTCACCACTGCGACCCGTGATGGTCTTCAGCGGTCACATTCTGTACATACTGGTGTCACCACTGCGACCCGTGATGGTCTTCAGCAGTTATTCTGTACATACTGGCGTCACCACTGCGACCCGTGATGGTCTTCAGCAGTCACATTCTGTACATACTGGTGTCACCACTGCGACCCGTGATGGTCTTCAGCAGTCATTCTATACATACTGGTGTCACCACTGCGGCCTGTGATGGTCTTCAGCGGTCACATTCTGTACATACTGGTGTCACCACTGCGGCCTGTGATGGTCTTCAGCGGTCACATTCTGTACATACTGGTGTCACCACTGCGGCCCGTGATGATCTTCAGCGGTCACATTCTGTACATACTGGTGTCACCACTGCGGCCCGTGATGGTCTTCAGCGGTCAGATTCTGTACATACTGGCGTCACCACTGCGGCCCGTGATGGTCTTCAGCAGTCACTTTCTGTACATACTGGCGTCACCACTGCGGCCTGTGATGGTCTTCAGCGGTCACATTCTGTACATACTGGTGTCACCACTGCGGCCCGTGATGATCTTCAGCGGTCACATTCTGTACATACTGGCGTCACCACTGCGGCCCCTGATGGTCTTCAGTGGTCACATTCTGTACATACTGGCGTCACCACTGCGGCCCGTGATTAGCTGTAGGGATCGTGTGAAGGTGCAACTTGGAGGAACTGCCCTGACAAACTATTCAACTCCTGTTCCAATCCATCCAATCCAATACAAAATCTACACTTTAATATTCCCCTTATTATTATCTCCAGTTATTGTGTGTATTTTACCTGGGATTGTGTGCGGCTCTTACATCACCTCATCTTCTGACCACTCAGGTTCCTACAATACAAGATCAAGAAACGGGAGCAACAGGAACAAGATGGCGGAGAGTATATTAAATCTCACCCTAGAGATCATCTACTGGCTGACTGGAGAGGTGAGGGATTCTGGGAGTGATGTCATATTATATTATCTATGTATATAACAGATGGATATGACTGGAGGGGTGAGGGATTCTGGGAGTGATGTCATATTATATTATCTATATATATAACAGATGGATATGACTGGAGAGGTGAGGGATTCTGGGACTGATGTCATATTATATTATTATCTATGTATATAACAGATGGATATGACTGGAGAGGTGAGGGATTCTGGGACTGATGTCATATTATATTATTATCTATGTATATAACAGATGGATATGACTGGAGAGGTGAGGGATTCTGGGAGTGATGTCATATTATATTATTATCTATGTATATAACAGATGGGTATGACTGGAGAGGTGAGGGATTCTGGGAGTGATGTCATATTATATTATTATCTATGTATATAACAGGGATATGACTGGAGAGGTGAGGGATTCTGGGAGTGATGTCATATTATATTATTATCTATGTATATAACAGGGATATGACTGGAGAGGTGAGGGATTCTGGGAATGATGTCATATTATATTATTATCTATGTATATAACAGATGGATATGACTGGAGGAGTGAGGGATTCTGGGAGTGATGTCATATTATATTATTATCTATGTATATAACAGATGGATATGACTGGAGGGGTGAGGGATTCTGGGAGTGATGTCATATTATATTATCTGTGTATATAACAGGTGGATATGACTGGAGGGGTGAGGGATTCTGGGAGTGATCTCATATTATATTATTATCTATGTATATAACAGATGGATATGACTGGAGGAGTGAGGGATTCTGGGAGTGATGTCATATTATATTATTATCTATGTATATAACAGATGGATATGACTGGAGGGGTGAGGGATTCTGGGAGTGATGTCATATTATATTATCTGTGTATATAACAGGTGGATATGACTGGAGGGGTGAGGGATTCTGGGAGTGATCTCATATTATATTATTATCTATGTATATAACAGATGGATATGACTGGAGAGGTGAGGGATTCTGGGAGTGATGTCATATTATATTATCTATGTATATTACAGATGGATATGACTGGAGAGGTGAGGGATTCTGGGTATGATGTCATATTATATTATCTATGTATATAACAGATGGATATGACTGGAGAGGTGAGGGATTCTGGGAATGATGTCACATTATATTATTATCTATGTATATAACAGATGGATATGACTGGAGAGGTGAGGGATTCTGGGGATGATGTCATATTATATTATCTATGTATATAACAGATGGATATGACTGGAGAGGTGAGGGATTCTGGGAGTGATGTCATATTATATTATCTATGTATATAACAGATGGATATGACTGGAGGAGTGAGGGATTCTGGGAATGATATCATATTATATTATCTATGTATATAACAGATGGATATGACTGGAGAGGTGAGGTATTCTGGGAGTGATGTCATATTATATTATCTATATATATAACAGATGGATATGACTGGAGAGGTGAGGGATTCTGGGAGTGATGTCATATTATATTATCTATGTATATAACAGATGGATATGACTGGAGAGGTGAGGGATTCTGGGAATTATGTCACATTATATTATTATCTATATATATATATATATATATATAACAGATGGATATGACTGGAGAGGTGAGGGATTCTGGGAGTGATGTCATATTATTATCTATGTATATAACAGGGATATGACTGGAGAGGTAAGGGATTCTGGGAGTGATGTCATATTATATTTATGTATATAACAGATGGATATGACTGGAGAGGTGAGGGATTCTGGGAGTGATGTCATATTATATTATCTATGTATATAACAGATGGATATGACTGGAGAGGTGAGGGATTCTGGGAGTGATGTCATATTATATTATTATCTATGTATATAACAGATGGATATGACTGGAGGGGTGAGGGATTCTGGGAGTGATGTCACATTATATTATTATCTATGTGTATAACAGATGGATATGACTGGAGAGGTGAGGGATTCTGGGGATGATGTCATATTATATTATCTATGTATATAACAGATGGATATGACTGGAGAGGTGAGGGATTCTGGGAGTGATGTCATATTATATTATTATCTATGTATATATATAACAGATGGATATGACTGGAGGGTTGAGGGATTCTGGGAGTGATGTCATATTATATTATTATCTATGTATATAACAGATGGATATGACTGGAGAGGTGAGGGATTCTGGGAGTGATGTCATATTATATTATTATCTATATATATATATATAACAGATGGATATGACTGGAGAGGTGAGGGATTTTGGGAATGATGTCATGTTATATTATTATCTATGTATATAACAGATGGATATGACTGGAGGGGTGAGGGATTCTGGGAGTGATGTCATATTATATTATTATCTATGTATATAACAGATGGATATGACTGGAGAGGTGAGGGATTCTGGGGATGATGTCATATTATATTATCTATATATATATATATATATATATATATATATATAACAGATGGATATGACTGGAGAGGTGAGGGATTCTGGGAGTGATGTCATATTATATTATTATCTATGTATATAACAGATGGATATGACTGGAGAGGTGAGGGATTCTGGGAATTATGTCATATTATATTTATGTATATAACAGATGGATATGACTGGAGAGGTGAGGGATTCTGGGTATGATGTCATATTATATTATCTATGTATATAACAGATGGATATGACTGGAGAGGTGAGGGATTCTGGGAGTGATGTCATGTTATATTATTATCTATGTATATAACAGATGGATATGACTGGAGAGGTGAGGGATTCTGGGAGTGATGTCATATTATATTATTATCTATGTATATAACAGGGATATGACGAGAGGTGAGTGATTCTGGGAATGATGTCATATATTATTATCTATGAATATAACAGGGATATGACTGGACAGGTGAGGGATTCTGGGAGTGATGTCATATTATATTATTATCTGTGTATATAACAGATGGATATGACTGGAGAGGTGAGGGATTCTGGGAATTATGTCATATTATATTATTATCTATGTATATAAGAGATGGATATGACTGGAGAGGTAAGGGATTCTGGGAGTGATGTCATGTTATATTATTTATGTATATAACAGATGGATATGACTGGAGGGGTGAGGGATTCTGGGAATGATGTCATATTATGTAATTATCTATGTATATAACAGATGGATATGACTGGAGGGGTGAGGGATTCTGGGAATGATGTCATATTATATTATTATCTATGTATATAACAGATGGGTATGACGAGAGGTGAGGGGTTCTGGGAGTGATGTCATATTATATTATTATCTATGTATATAACAGATGGATATGACTGGAGAGGTGAGGGATTCTGGGAGTGATGTCATATTATATTATCTATGTATATAACAGATGGATATGACAGGAGAGGTGAGGGATTATGGGAGTGATGTCATATTATATTATTATCTATGTATATATATAACAGATGGATATGACTGGAGGGTTGAGGGATTCTGGGAGTGATGTCATATTATATTATTATCTATGTATATAACAGATGGATATGACTGGAGAGGTGAGGGATTCTGGGAGTGATGTCATATTATATTATTATCTATATATATATATAACAGATGGATATGACTGGAGAGGTGAGGGATTCTCGGAATGATGTCATGTTATATTTTTATCTATGTATATAACAGATGGATATGACTGGAGGGGTGAGGGATTCTGGGAGTGATGTCATATTATATTATTATCTATGTATATAACAGATGGATATGACTGGAGAGGTGAGGGGGATGCTGGGAATGAAGTCATATATTATCTATGTATATAACAGATGGATATGACTGGAGAGGTGAGGGATTCTGGGAATGATGTCATATTATATTATTATCTATGTATATAACAGATGGATATGACTGGAGAGGTGAGGGATTCTGGGAATGATGTCACATTATATTATTATCTATGTATATAACAGATAGTTATGACTGGAGAGGTGAGGGATTCTGGGAGTGATGTCATATTATATTATTATCTATGTATATAACAGATGGATATGACTGGAGAGGTGAGGGATTCTGGGAGTGATGTCATATTATGTTATTATCTATCTATATAACAGATGGGTATGACTGGAGAGGTGAGGGATTCTGGGAGTTATGTCATATTATATTATTATCTATGTATATAACAGATGGATATGACTGGAGAGGTGAGGGATTCTGGGAATGATGTCTTATTATATTATTATCTATGTATATAACAGATGGGTATGACTGGAGAGGTGAGGGATTCTGGGAGTGATGTCATATTATATTATTATCTATGTATATAACAGATGGATATGACTGGAGAGGTGAGGGATTCTGGGAATGATGTCATATTATATTATTATCTATAATGGGTATGACTGGAGAGGTGACGGATTCTGGGAGTGATGTCATATTATATTATTATCTATGTATATAACAGATGGATATGACTGGAGAGGTGAGGGATTCTGGGGATGATGTCATATTATATTATCTATATATATATATATATATATATATATATATATATATAACAGATGGATATGACTGGAGAGGTGAGGGATTCTGGGAGTGATGTCATATTATATTATTATCTATGTATATAACAGATGTATATGACTGGAGAGGTGAGGGATTCTGGGAGTGATGTAATATTTTATTATTATCTATGTATATAACAGATGGATATGACTGCAGAGGTGAGGGATTCTTGGAATGATGTCATATTATATTATTATCTATGTATATAACAGATGGATATGACTGGAGAGGTGAGGGATTCTGGGAGTGATGTAATATTTTATTATTATCTATGTATATAACAGATGGATATGACTGGAGAGGTGAGGGATTCTGGGAGTGATGTCATATTATTTTATTTATATATATATATAATAGATAGATATGACTGGAGAGGTGAGGGATTTTGGGAATGATGTCATATTATATTATTTATGTATATAACAGATGGATATGACTGGAGAGGTGAGGGATTCTGGGAGTGATGTCATATTATATTACTATCTATGTATATAACAGATGGATATGACTGGAGGGGTGAGGGATTCTGGGAGTGATGTCACATTATATTATTATCTATGTATATAACAGATGGATATGACTGGAGAGGTGAGGGATTCTGGGAGTGATGTCATATATTATTATCTATATATATAACAGATGGATATGACTGGAGAGGTGAGGGATTCTGGGAGTGATGTCACATTATATTATTATCTATGTATATAACAGATATATATGACTGGAGAGGTGAGGGATTCTGGGAATGATATCATATTATATTATTATCTTTGTATATAACAGATGGATATGACTGGAGAGGTGAGGGATTCTGGGAGTGATGTCATATTATATTATTTATTTATATAACAGATGGATATGACTGGAGGGGTGAGGGATTCTGGGGATGATGTCATATTATATTATTATCTATGTATATAACAGATGGATATGACTGGAGGAGTGAGGGATTCTGGGAGTGATGTCATATTATATTATTATCTATGTATATAACAGATGGATATGACTGGAGAGGTGAGGGATTCTGGGAATGATATCATATTATATTATTATCTTTGTATATAACAGATGGATATGACTGGAGAGGTGAGGGATTCTGGGAATGATGTCATATTATATTATTATCTATGTATATAACAGATGGATATGACTGGAGGGGTGAGGGATTCTGGGAGTGATGTCACATTATATTATTATCTATGTATATAACAGATGGATATGACTGGAGAGGTGAGGGATTCTGGGAGTGATGTCATATTATATTATTATCTATGTATATAACAGATGGATATGACTGGAGAGGTGAGGGATTCTGGGAGTGATGTCATATTATATTATTATCTATATATATAACAAATGGATATGACTGGAGAGGTGAGGGATTCTGGGAGTGATGTCATATTATATTATTATCCATATATATATAACAGATGGATATGACTGGAGGGGTGAGGGATTCTGGGAGTGATGTCATATTATATTATTATCTATGTATATAACAGATGGATATGACTGGAGGGGTGAGGGATTCTGGGAATGATGTCATATATTATTATCTATGTATATAACAGGGATATGACTGGACAGGTGAGGGATTCTGGGAGTGATGTCATATTATATTATTATCTATGTATATAACAGATGGATATGACTGGAGAGGTGAGGGATTCTGGGAATTTATGTCATATATTATTATCTATGTATATAACAGATGGATATGACTGGAGAGGTGAGGGATTCTGGGAATTATGTCATATTATATTTATGTATATAACAGATGGATATGACTGGAGAGGTGAGGGATTCTGGGTATGATGTCATATTATATTATCTATGTATATAACAGATGGATATGACTGGAGAGGTGAGGGATTCTGGGAGTGATGTCATGTTATAATATTATCTATGTATATAACAGGTGGATATGACTGGAGGGGTGAGGGATTCTGGGAGTGATCTCATATTATATTATTATCTATGTATATAACAGATGGATATGACTGGAGAGGTGAGGGTTTCTTTGAGTGATGTCATATTATATTATTATCTATGTATATAACAGATGGATATGACTGGAGAGGTGAGGGATTCTGGGAGTGATGTCATATTATATTATTATCTATGTATATAACAGATGGATATGACTGGAGGGGTGAGGGATTCTGGGAGTGATGTCATATTATATTATTATCTATGTATATAACAGATAGCTATGACTGGAGGGGTGAGGGATTCTGGGAATGATGTCATATTATATTATTAGCTATGTATATAACAGATGGATATGACTGGAGAGGTGAGGGATTCTGGGAGTGATGTCATATTATATTACTATCTATGTATATAACAGATGGATATGACTGGAGAGGTGAGGGATTCTGGGAGTGATGTCATATTATATTAATGTATATAACAGATGGATATGACTGGAGAGGTGAGGGATTCTGGGAATTATGTCACATTATATTATTATCTATATATATAACAGATGGATATGACTGGAGAGGTGAGGGATTCTGGGAGTGATGTCATATTATATTATTATCTATGTATATAACAGATGGATATGACTGGAGGGGTGAGGGATTCTGGGAGTGATGTCATATTATATTATTATCTATGTATATAACAGATAGATATGACTGGAGAGGTGAGGGATTCTGGGAATGATATCATATTATATTATTATCTTTGTATATAACAGATGGATATGACTGGAGAGGTGAGGGATTCTGGGAGTGATGTCATATTATATTATTATCTATTTATATAACAGATAGCTATGACTGGAGGGGTGAGGGATTCTGGGAATGATGTCATATTATATTATTAGCTATGTATATAACAGATGGATATGACTGGAGGGGTGAGGGATTCTGGGAGTGATGTCATACTATATTATTATCTATGTATATAACAGATGGATATGACTGGAGAGGTGAGGGATTCTGGGAATGATGTCATATTATATTATTATCTATGTATATAACAGATGGATATGACTGGAGAGGTGAGGGATTCTGGGAATTATGTCACATTATATTATCTATATATATAACAGATGGATATGACTGGAGAGGTGAGGGATTCTGGGAGTGATGTTATATTATATTATTATCTATGTATATAACAGATGGATATGACTGGAGGGGTGAGGGATTCTGGGAGTGATGTCATATTATATTATTATCTATGTATATAACAGATGGATATAACTGGAGGAGTGAGGGATTCTGGGAATGATGTCATATTATATTATTATCTATGTTTATAACAGATGGATATGACTCGAGGGGTGAGGGATTCTGGGAGTGATGTCATATTATATTTTTATCTATGTATATAACAGATGGATATGACTGGAGAGGTGAGGGGTTCTGGGAGTGATGTCATATTATATTATTATCTATATATATAACAGATGGATATGACTGGAGAGGTGAGGGATTCTGGGAATGATATCATATTATATTATTATCTTTGTATATAACAGATGGATATGACTGGAGAGGTGAGGGATTCTGGGAGTGATGTCATATTATATTATCTATGTATATAACAGATGGATATAACTGGAGGAGTGAGGGATTCTGGGAATGATGTCATATTATATTATTATCTATGTATATATCAGATGTATATGACTGGAGAGGTGAGGGATTCTGGGAGTGATGTCATATTATATTATTATCTATGTATATAACAGATGGATATGACTGGAGGGGTGAGGGATTCTGGGAGTGATGTCATACTATATTATTATCTATGTATATAACAGATGGATATGACTGGAGAGGTGAGGGATTCTGGGAGTGATGTCATATTATATTATTATCTATGTATATAACAGATGGATATGACTCGAGGGGTGAGGGATTCTGGGAATGATGTAATATTATATTATTATCTATGTATATAACAGATGGATATGACTGGAGAGGTGAGGGATTCTGGGAGTGATGTCATATTTTATTATTATCTATGTATATAACAGATGGATATGACTGCAGAGGTGAGGGATTCTGGGAATGATGTCACATTATATTATTATCTATGTATTTAACAGATAGATATGACTGGAGAGATGAGGGATTCTGGGAGTGATGTCATATCATATTATTATCTTTGTATATAACAGATGGATATGACTGGAGGGGTGAGGGATTCTGGGAATGTGTGGTGTGATATTTATCAATGTCTCTCTCCATATACAGGATTATACGGTAGTGAAGAAGACCTCTAGTGAGTGCTATCCGGCCCCTGTGATTGAAGGTTGGGGAATAACCTCGAGCTCCATCTCCGAGCCCCCCCCTCACTCCCGGATACATGAGAAGAACAATAAGAAGAAGATCTTAGAACTGATCTACAGGATGACTGAGCTGCTGACCGGAGAGGTGACGCTGCTGGGAATGCTGGGAAATTATAAAGTAACCGCACTGGAGGAGTCTGGGTAATGACTGTATCATTGTGTGTCAGGTTCCTATAAGGTGTGAGGACGTCGCTGTCTATTTCTCCATAGAGGAGCGGGAGTATCTAGAAGGACACAAGGATCTGTACGAGGAGGTCATGATGGAGGACCACCGGCCGCGCACATCACAGGGTAATAATCCTGAATACATACATGTGCCCATTACACTGCTCCCTAATACGTGTTGTCTCATGAATACGAGGGCTCCTTACATGAAGCTACAAAATGTATAGACCTGGAGTTATTCCACCTACAAGTTGTGATTAGCGCCCCCTGCGCCTTTGAGTGAGGCTTTCCTAAGGACTGTGATGGGCAGTGAAGCCCTTGTGCTGCCGGATCTATCTGCTTGCTTCAGGCGCATTGATTCGTTGTGTTATTTGCCAAGACCAATAAGTTCCCAGCACAAGAGACCCCCAAATCTACTGTCTGTTCCTTTTATATTTATTTTATAGGGATACTATAGTCTGACATGGAGGGGAGAGGGTTAAAATTTTGTGTTTTTAGACATTTCAGGGCTTTGAGAAGAGGAGATGGGGCAGAAGACAGAACTGAATAAGACTTCATACACATCTGCATCAGGACTCCGTTCATGGGTTACGTCGGAGCTTTCCATCAGGGTAACCAATGAACGGAACTCAAACTGAAACAACGGAAACCATGGGTTTCCATTTGCATCACCATTGAATTCAATGGTGACCGATCCGGTGCAAATGGTTTCCGTTTCTCACCGTTGTGTAAGGGTTCCGTTGTGACAGGATAGCGCAGTCGACTACAGTATTGATTCTGTCAAAACAACGTATCCCTTACACAACGATGACAAACGGAACCCATTTGCACCAGATCGGTCACCTATGGTTTCCGTTGTTTCAGTTTGTGATCCGTTTATTGGTTCACCTGATGGAAAGCTCAGACGTAACCCATGAACGGAGCCCTGACGCAGATGTGAATTCAGCCTAAGCTTAATAAGATAAGATAGCATTGGTTTCCCTTCTCATCCTGGATTTAACACTTGCTGGGACTATTATGTACAATCTAGCAGCATGCGAGGCATTATGGAGCTCGTAGGAAGCAGCCTCTCTAGTGACATCACATGTGACTCCTCTGAATCCCTCCACCTTTTCTAAAGTTCAGCCCGGCACAGCAGAAAGAGTGAGGCACGTAAGATAAAAGGTAGCTGTGCTATTCCTTTGAATGCTGCCATGAAAGCTGACCACAGTATACAGGGGAAAATCAGAAGGGAATCCCTGTGATGCAATTGAGGGACATACCATATATGGGTGTCATGTCCACGGCCGCAGGCCGTCAGGCTCACCCACCTCCTGACGCCCGCAGCCATGGATCTGCGAGTGCTGGCCCCAATCTCCTCCTCAGGAGACTCCAGCACTCACTTCCGCTCACCTCGGCCGGGTCCCTTTAAGAGCGGGCACGAGAGTGTGCGCGCATCGGTCTTTTTTGTTTAATTAGCCCCTAAGCACCCTGGACTAAAAGAAGGACCCAGCCCTTTCCTCCCACGTCAGAGCGTTGTTGTCGTAACTTAAGTTTGTCTATGTAAATGGTCTCCTAGTGTTTTCCAGTTCCCAGTGTTTCCCGTACCTTTTTCCTGTAACCTGTATCCCGTGCTGTCCTGCTCAAATGCCATGCTGAGCTGAAGTCGTGCTGTGCTGTGTACCACGCCTGTCCTGCTACACCACGCCTGACGTCTGCCTGCTTCCTAGTCCCATCCGAGCCTGCCTTGCTACTGTCCGAGCTGCCACAGGTACCCTATACGAACTATAGACTGTAACCTGCGCCCTGTTGGCCAACTGCCATACCGCCAATGCGGTACAGCCCAGTGGGTCCACGAACCCAACTTGACAGTACGCCTAGGCCATGGATCCCGCTAGTCGATCCAAGACCATGATGACGTCACAAGAGATGCGGACGGATATGCTGGACATCCGGTCTCAACAGGACCAACTCCTCCAGGGCTTGAACATTTTCGCATGTCGGCAGGTGGCACATGGTGCCGCTCCTCCTACTACACCTCCTGGCAGTGTTGATCCCCATTTTTCTTTGCCACTTTCTGACCGCTATGATGGAGACACAGGTACCTATTGTGGTTTTTTGAATCAATGCCAAATCCACTTCAGCCTGTATGTAAGGGCGTTTTCATCTGATGGCTCAAGGGTCGCTTTCATCATCTCTCTCCTCACTGGCAAGGCTCTTGCATGGGCGAATCCTATCTGGGAGAGACAAGGACCAGAGACCCATAACTTCCCTGCCTTCCTCCGGACATTTCGCATGGTGTTTGAGGAGTCTGGACGAGACTCCTCTGCAGCGGCTACCTTGCAGAACCTACGCCAAGGAGACACCTAAGTGGGTGAGTACGCCATCCACTTCAGCACCTTGGCGGGAGAACTGTTGTGGAACAATGAGGCACTGGTGGCTACATTCTGGCAGGGACTGTCTCCTAAAATGAAGGCTGAACTTGCTACTCGAGATCTACCGTCTACCCTGGATGACCTCATCCTTCTGTCCGCCCGGATTGATATGAGGTTCCGAGAACGGCTCCAAGAGGCTCGTCGGGAGGGAGGCCTTTCTAGTACGGTCCCACCCTTGCAGCAACCTCTGGTGTCCACAGGTGCTGATCCTCCTAAGGAGTCTGTGAGGATGGACCTTTTATCCACCCAGGAGAAACAACGCAGACGCACTTCGGTACTCTGTTTCTATTGTGGCCTTGGAGGCCATCTTGTGCGCCTGTGTCCCCAAAAGTCCCAAAGCCTAGGGTTGGTAGGAGAGACAGCCTTGGGTAAAAAAGCACTTCCGTCTAAATTGTCCATACCCGTGACCATAGAGTCCGGCGAGAAATCTTATTGGATCTCTTCGTATCTGGACTCTGTATCCGCTGCTAATTTCATTTGTAGAGACCTGGTGAACCTTCTTCAATTACCCACTACCCCTCTTGGGAGACCGTTGATGGTTGCATTGGTAAATGGACTTCCTCTGCCAGATCCAGTTATTGCTGTGACCAAACTGCTGAGGCTCCAAGTGGGATCTCTTCACTCCGAGCTGTTATCGTTCTTTGTCTTGTCCAAGACCGTTAACCCTGTGCTGCTGGGCCTGCCTTGGCTCCGATTACATGCCCCAGTCCTGGACTGGAACTCTGAAGAGACTCTCCAGTGGGGCCCGGTGTCTCACAACCGTTGCCTGGGACAGATTTGTTTGGCTCAGTCTCCTCTGCCTCAGTCATTGGCAGGATTGCCTAGCCATTATGCTTCATTTTCGTATGTCTTCAGCAAGAGTGAGGTGGAGACGCTGCCCCCACACCGGGCGTATGACTGCCCTATCGAGCTGATTCCTGGTGCATCCCTTCCCTGTGGTAGGGTATATCCTCTCTCCTTACCGGAGACTCTGTCTATGTCCGCCTATGTTAAAGAGAACTTGGAGAGGGGCTTCATACGGAAATCTTCCTCTCCGGCAGGAGCCGGGTTCTTCTTCGTCAAGAAAAAGGATGGTTCTCTGTGTCCCTGTATCGACTACCGGGGTCTCAACCAGATCACGGTGAAAAATGTTCTATGTTTGTGTTGTGGTCTATCTTGATGACATCTTGATTTTTTTTCTCCAGATCCTATGACTCATCAGAGACATGTCCATGTTGCTGTGGTTAAGGGAGAACCGTCTGTACGTTAAGTTGGAGAAGTGCGTGTTTGAGAAAGATGCTCTACCCTTCCTGGGCTACATAGTCTCGAATCGAGGTCTCGAGATGGATCCTGAAAAGGTAAAGTCTGTCCTGGAATGGCCACGCCCTCAAGGCTTGAGGGCCATACAGCGCTTTCTGGGATTCGCCAATTTTTACAGACCGTTCATCCCAAACTTCTCCTCACTGACTTATCCCAACTCTAACCTCACTAAGAAGGGTATGAACGCCAAGGTGTGGACTCCTGAGGTAGAGTCCGCATTCAATAGCCTGAAGAGTGCCTTCACGTCAGCTTCTATCCTCCATCATCCAGATGTCTCTCTACAGTTCTCGTTGGTGGTGGACGCCTCCTCTGTCGGTGCTGGTGCACTCCTGTTCCATAGAGGTTCCAAGGGCAAGTCAAGGGTATGTGGATATTTCTCTAAGCTCTTCTCTTCCGCAGAACGCAACTACTCAATCGGGGATCGGGAGTTACTGGCCATCTAATTGGCTCTGGAGGAGTGGAGACATCTACTAGAGGGCGCAGCTCATCCTATCCTAATTTTTACGGACCACAAGAATCTCACCTATCTCCAGACGGCCCAACGGCTGAACCCTCGTCAGGCCAGGTGGTCACTGTTCTTTACCAGGTTCCAGTTTGAGCTCCATTATAGCCAGGCTGGCAAAAATGTGAGGGCCGATGCCTTGTCCAGGTCTTTCGAGACAGAAGACACCATGGATTTTCCACAGAACATTATTGATCCGTCATGCATTGTGTCTGTCAACCCATTGCAAGTTGGGGACATTCCTCCAGGGAGGACTTTTGTGCTCCTGGCTGATCGTGGAAGAATCCTCCCCTGGGGACACTCCTCTAGATTGGCAGGTCACGCGGGACCCGTAAGACCCGAGATCTGATTGCCCATCATTTCTGGTGGCCCACGCTGCACAAAGACATTACGGACTTTGTTTCTTCCTGTTCAGTGTATGCAGCTAGCAAGGTCGCTCACTACAGACCTGCTGGCCTGCACCAGCCATTGCATGTGCCCGTTGCTCCCTGGCAGCATATAGCTATGGACTTGATCACGGACCTGCCTCTCTCTGCTGGATGCAGTTCTGTCTGGGTGGTGGTGGATCGATTTTCAAAGATGGCCCACTTCGTTCTTCTGACCGGTCTTCCTTCTGCTCCTCAACTGGCCAAGCTTTTCATCCAACACATCTTCCGCCTGCACAGCTTGCCGCATGCATATTGTGTCTGATCGTGGGGTTCAGTTCACCTCGAGGTTCTGGAGAGCCCTCTGCAGACTCCTAGGTGTAAAGTTGGACTTTTCCTCAGCCTACCATCCTCAGTCCAATGGTCAGGACGAGAGGATCAATTAGATCTTGGAGAACTACCTACGCCATTTCATCTCCAAGCAGCATGATGACTGGGTGCAGTTTCTCCCGTGGGCTGAATTTTCTTACAATAATCACACCAGCGAGTCCACACAGAAGACACCGTTCTTTATGGTCTATGGCCAACACCCACGAATACCTCTCCCGTTGTTTGATACGTCCGAGGTACCCGCTGCTGACACGGCTTTTAGGGACTTTTTGCAAATCTGACAGCAGACTCGATCCTCCATCCTGCTGGCGGTCAACCGCATGAAACGGAAGGCGGACACAAGAAGAAGAGAACTCCTTCAATTTCTTTCTGGCACGAAGGTCTGGCTGTCCTCCGAGGAATATTCGACTGAGGGTACCAAATACAAATTTGCTCCCAGGTTCCTCGGACCCTTCGAGATCCTGCAGCAGATCAACCCTATCGCCTACCATCTTCGGCTGCCTCCTACCCTCAGGATCCCCAATTCCTTCCATGTCTCTCTCCTGAATGCAGTGGTTCTGAACCGCTTTACCAGACTCCTAGCCCTGCGGTTGCCTACCGCGGCCCTTCAGACACCTTCGAGGTTAAGGTGATCTTGGACACCAAGAGAGTGAAAGGAAAGACTTTTTATTTGATGGATTGGAGAGGGTTTGGTCCTGAAGGGAGGTCCTGGGAGCCAGAGGAGAACCTGAATGTGCCTACCCTTTTGAAGAAGTTTCTCTCTCGCTCTGGCCCCAAGAGGAGGGAGCGTAGGAGGAGGGATACTGTCATGTCCGTGGCTGCAAGCCGTCAGGTTCACTCTCCCCCTGACGGCCGCAGCCATGGGTCTGCGAGTGCTGGCTCCAGTCTCTTCCTCAGGAGACGCCAGCGCTCACTTCCAATGACCTGGGCCATGTCCCGTAGGGTGCGTGCGTACACTAGTGCCAGCTCTTTAAGGGGCAGCGCACGCACCAGACT
This sequence comes from Rhinoderma darwinii, assembly GCF_050947455.1. NCBI lineage: Eukaryota > Metazoa > Chordata > Amphibia > Anura > Rhinodermatidae > Rhinoderma > Rhinoderma darwinii. The sequence goes on from NC_134687.1 coordinate 2,743,499, forward strand.
TTAATGTGTAATCAGGCAATGAGTGCCCTGGACTATAAGAGGAGCCCAGCCCCTTGCTTCGATGCCTGAGCGTTGCTTGTCGTATCCTAGTTTGTCTACGCAAATGATCTCCTAGTGTTTTCCATTTCCCAGTGTTTCCTGTTCCTGTATCCCGTGCTATCCTGGTCAAGTGCCATGCTGTGCTGTAGTCGTGCCGTGCTCTATTCCAGGCCTGTCCTGCTACTCGACGCCTGACGTCTACCCGCTGCCTAGTCCCAGCCAAGCCTGCCTCGCTACTGTCCGAGCTGCCACAGGTACCCTATATGAACTATAGACTGTGACCTGCGCCCTGTTGGCCAGCTGCCATACCACCAAGGCGGTATGGCCCAATGGGTCCACGAACCCTATGTGACACTAGATGAAAGTAATGCTAAGGTATTAAGTTTGCATAAAAATGCAGAAAATTCACCAGTATCTGCTACGTAATGTTAAGACCATACACAAATATATGACGTGATGGAGGGAGGTCCCCGCTGTGCCCCGCATCTCTCTGTATACTGTGTTTGCTCATCCTTTATGTATATGTTATGGCTGTGTACAGTCATTTGTGTTTTTTTTTGTATTTTTCTTGATATTTTTTCCTTTGTCTTCTAATAAACTTCAGTATTTTTCGGCTTAAGAATTTGATTATTCTTTTTATAGACATGGGTTATTTATTGGTTGTCTGATTAGGAGTAGCTAATATCTATCATTTTCGTTTCAACCATGTGGAGTTATGTACCTTCCATGTGTATATATAGGTTGTCCTAATAAAATAACGTGCTGATTCAGCCTTACACTTGACCATACTGCTCCCCGTTCTGCCCTGCTTTGTAATAAAGTGCATGTAGCGGTCAGGGAGTGTGTGAGACGGACACCGCCCAATAGCATTGCCTCACAGGTCCCTGTATGATTCCCCATGGAACATTTCACTAGAAAAGAATGGTTCCAGTTACTCTGAAACATAAACCCATGAAGATGCTGGCTTCCACAAGGAAATAGAAAACTGCAAGAGAGCGGCCTGGTGGCCGTCGTGATCGACTGGTCCTTGCTCTGGGGCTGCCTATTAGATTATGATCTGTTTAGTTAATGCTTGAATTTCGCCCCATGCCTTGCAATTTGTATGGCAATTTTTATATAGAAATGTTATAAAATATAATTCTCAAGGTTTTATTATTCAAAAATAGCTGTTTTTTTTCTTGGCAGGTGATTGTACCGGGAGGTCAGAGGGACATCTGATATCTTCAGATATTAAAACAGATGATGATGGTATCACACAAGATACATATGAAGAGCATGTTATTATCCCAGCTATACCCACAGTCAATCACAGCAAAGATCTGGCATCTGATCCTTCTAAACAAGTCCTATCTTCTGATATTAAAACTGATGATGATGTTATCACACAAGATACGTATGAAGAGCATGTTATTATCCCAGATATACCCACAGTCCATCACAGCAAAGATCTGGCATCTGATCCTTCTAATCAGGTCCTATCTTCTGATTCATCACAGACTGTTAAGCAAGACAGAAGTGATATTGAACGTCACAGAGCTCACACAGGGGAGAAGCCATATTCATGTTCAGAATGTGGGAAATGTTATAGCTTTAAATCAGAATTTGTTAGACATCAAATAATTCACACAGGAGAGAAGCCATATTCATGTTCAAAATGTGGGCAATGTTTTGCCTTCAAATCAAATCTTGTTGTGCATCAATTAATTCACACAGGGAAGAAAGCATATTCATGTTCAGAATGTGGGAAATGTTTTGCCCTCAAATTAACTCTTGTTTTACATCAAAGAATTCACACAGGAGAGAAACCATATTCATGTTCAGAATGTGGGAAACGTATTACTAGGAAATCAGATCTTATTAAACATCAAAAAACTCATACAGGGGAGAAACCATTCTCATGCCCAGAATGTGGCAAATGTTTTACTAGGAAAACAGATCTTGTTAGACATCAGAAAAGTCACACAGGGGAGAAGCCATATTCATGTTCTGAATGTGGGAAATGTTTTATTACTAAATGCCAACTTAAGAATCATCAACGAATTCACACAGGGGAGAAGCCGTATTCATGTTCAGAATGTGGAAAAGCTTATCATCAGAAATCCGTGCTTGTTCAACATCAGAGAAGTCACACAGAGGAGAAGCCGTATTCATGTCCAGATTGTGGGAAAGGTTATTCCCATAAATCAGTGCTTGTTACACATCAAAGAATTCACACAGGGGAGAAGCCGTATTCATGTTCAGAATGTGGGAAATGTTTTACTGTGAAATCGAATCTTCTCAAACATCAGAGAACTCACACAGGGGAGAAGCCATATTCATGTTCAGAATGCGGAAAAGGTTATTACCAGAAATCAGAGCTTGTTCAACATCAGAGAACTCACACAGGGGAGAAGCCATATTCATGTCCAGATTGTGGCAAAGGTTATTCCCATAAATCAGCTCTTGTTAAACATCAGAGAACTCACACAGGGGAGAAGCCGTATTCATGTCCAGATTGTGGCAAAAGTAATTCCCAGAAATCAAGTCCTCTCAAAAATCAGAGAACTCAAACAGGGAAGTAGTAGTGTTCTTCTTTTTATATTTTATTTTTTAAACTGGTTTTATTGACAGATCGTACAAAATAAAAATACAGTAGTAACAGTCAATCACATATCACACAAAAGAAAGGGAATGCAATGTAGAGCACTAAATGTTGAATAAGAAATGTATGAAATTACCAATAAGCGCCTATTGCCTATAAAGAAATTAGACTCCAGATAACACACCTATAACAACTTTGTGCATAGAATATTTCACATTTATAATATTCTGAATGGTCACTCTATTAAAGACACCCATTTTGTAGCCCATTGGACGTCTTTTGGCCTTCAGAGACGTAGCAATTCGTCGTGGCAGAGATTCCACTAGGTTTTAAAGTTGTTTTGCAGATATATTGGCCCATGCGGACAGGATGGTTTCTCGCAGTTGGAGCTTGAGTGTCCTTGTGCCATAGGGTAAACAGCTGCCATGAAGGGATTAACTTGGTCGGCCACAATGCTTCGGGGCTTTGACTTTTTTTGCAGCGTAAGTTGTGGATCTAGTTGGATTCTCCTTTACCTTGAGGGTGGTTGATGTCAGCAGGACTTGGTATGGTCGGTCCTTCTTATTTGTCAGACCGTGTGGCTTGTTAGTGGATGTCACCGGGTTTTTGTGGTATCCGACAAATGAAATTAGGCCAGACAGACACCCCTCTTATCAAGACGCATCAGTTTGGGGACATAACTCTGGGGTATTTGTCAAATGAAATTGGGCCCTAGATGAGGGAATCTAAATAAAAAGCTTCTACGAGAGGAATCCCGTTGGATGTATCGCATGAAGAGTCGGAGGCCCAACGAACTCAATGATGAGTTTTACCTTCTCTGCTTTCTTGTCCCAATATTCGCTGTTCTGTATCCTGCATCAACACTGTAAACCAATTGACTATATACGAGTTTATTAAAAATGTTTTTGTTTGTAATTATCCTTTACATTGTATACTCAATGATATTAGCACTGATAGCCGTAAAACACCGGTGAGGCGGCTCCTATATTCCGCCTGAATCACTCGTTTTTCCTGTACTTAGGCGATATTAATGTATCAGTATTATATGTACCTATATCCAATCTATATAACAACTTGATAACTTAATTATTATAGGAAAGTTTTATTCCGTCTCTCAGGTATCCCACATACTAGGGGCATATTGAGTATATATTTACTATAAGGAAAGAAAGTCATAAATCTGAAGCGTGGAGATCGTATAGAGAGTTATAGACCCTTTTACCTCATTGCTCTATAAGTTCTATCATTATGCAGATTTCCTAGGTGTAATTTTGAGAGAGTTTTCGTTAGGAAGAGTGAGAACCGCGTGAGAAAAAGCAGCTGGACATAGTGAAGTAGAGAGACCCAGTGACCGGAGCGGCTTGTATTCCCTCAGAAGGGCAGGGAAAGGTTGGAGGCTGCAGCGTCTAGGGTTGGAGACCGGAGGGTGACACAGGCCTTTGCATAGGCAGACGGTAAGAAAATAAAGATTTGTATAATCGGGACTTGACAGAGGCAAGGAGTGGAGGAACATGGCCTAGCAGGGTACTAGGTGGACCATCAGTGAAACTGTATTTTTCAGCCTTGAGTAGTAGCACTGAGAAGTTTGCTGGGTTTGTGGAGATAGTCATCTCAGGGTGTGGGGACCAGTGGGTGGATGTGCAAAACTGTGCTTATACCTGGGGGACGTCTGTAGTGGGGAATAGAAAGATTTCTGGCGAGCCTGTGGGTATCGGTTGCTCTGTAGGCCTGAGACGTGGCCTTGTGATTGTAGTCTCGGGTAAGACTAGACTACTGAAATAGTTATTGGAGTAGGTAGCGGTTGGTTACTCTTGAGATCAGGTCCCTAGTAGAGACGCTGCCTGAATCCTGGAGTTACTGGGAGTATGGGGAGGAGATCTGTGTAGAGCCTGGAGATCTCCTGTAGAAGTGCTTGTCGGGCATGTCTGGAGTAGAACATAGGATGACGGTGCCCTGGCTATAATAACCCATGTAGTGGGCCCAAGCTATTGTGAAAAACGGGGTCCTAGAAGTTAGGGCCGGAAGATCAATAAACATAGAATCCAAGCAAAGACAAAAGAGCAATAAACAAAGTATAACATAATGGCGGAGTGTTAGGACCAGCGGGCCGTGGACCCACTGTGCTACTCGACCAAATTGCATACAGGGATCTGGACTTCGCTGCGTGGGGGTTACCAGGCCGCTGCCTCTTGAGATAGTACTAGTGTGAATAGCAGCTGGCCCAGCGGACCAGGATACAAAGGTGTAGTACACCGAGGGTACAGGCACTGGCAGATGATAAATTGGCAAACAGGTTTGGAACAGCAGTCACAGTTCATAACCGGTAGTAAGCCTTAGGCTGGTCTCCGGTAGTTTGATACTGACTGGCAGTAGATAGCGGGATTTAGACTGACGGTGGGTAACAGTATATGGACTGGTAGCAGGATGCAGTCTAGCAGCAAGTATCTGGATACAGATTGGTAGCAGGTAGCTGTATACAGACTGGTAGCAGGTAGCTGGATACAGGCTGTAGCGGATACCTGGATACTGATTGGTAGCGAATATCCGGATGCAACTGATACAAATAGGAAACTTTGCAGGGCGCAACTAGGTTGCACTAATGTTTCTTAGGCGCCACATGATCTGAGGAGGAGTCTTTAGGCAGAGGTGACCGCGAGCAGTTAGAAAGGGGGGATAGAGATGCTGGCGGCCACGCACAGCAGAAGAATTAGGCCGTCGGCGGGACAGGTAGGAGGAGACCTTGCAACAAGGACTACTGGCACCCACTGCCGGCGTTAAAGTCTCCCTCCCCCTCCTTCTGGGTCCAGCACCAGAATAGAATGTCCTGAAGAGTACCAGGGCGTTGATGTTCTCAGAAGGCTCCCCAAGAATTTCGGGGGCCAAAGCCTTTCAAATCCTCCAAAAAAAATGTCCTCTTGCTTATTCTTTTACAGTCAAGGATGTCTCCAATTTAAAACTTGTGTTCAGGATCAACAGGCGCAGGAACAGAAGCAACAGAATAAGTTCCAGAATACCTATTCAGAACCACGGGCTTGAGTAGAGACACATAGAATGAGTTGGGAACCCAGAGGGAAGGAAGCAGGCGAAGTTTGAAGTTCACCTGATTTATATTCTTCAAGACTTCAAATGGAAACTTGAGCAAACTTGAACGAGAATACCTTCAGATGAACGTTTTTCGAAAAAAGACAGACTTAATCCCCAGGAGAAAACTGTGGAGGAGATCTCTTGTTATCTGTATACCTCTTCATACGAGAAACAGCTTGAACTATGGCAGATTTCGTTTTCTGCCAGACCTGGCAAGAATTCCCATTGGTGGAGTTGGCAGCGGGAACTTCAGAGGAGGCAGACACAGGAAGAGGTAGCCGAGGATGCTGTCTGTATACAATAAAGAATGGAGTAGAACTCGTAGACTCTCCAGAGTGTTATTGGAGAATTCGGCCCAAGGAAGGAGACTCACCCAGTTATCACATTGGGCAGAAACAAAATGACAAACAAAATTTCTTCAGAACCTGTTTGACCCGCTTTACTAGACTATTAGACTAGGGATGGCAGGCAGAAGACTAATCCAGCTGGACATCTGAAAGACCACAAAGAGCGCTCCAAAACCTCAGGGTGAACTGTACAACGCGGTCTGAGACCATATGGAGAGGCAGACTGTGCAGACGAAAAATATGTTGTACAAAGAGACTGGCAAGACGAGGAGCAGAAGGCAGAAGCAAGGGGACAAAGTATGCCATCTTGGAGAAGTGATCCAGAACTACCCAGATAGTAATGCAGCCAAGTGAGAGAGGCAGATCAGTCACGACATCCATAGCAATTTGTTGCCACTGATAATCGGGGACTGGAAGAGGAAAAAGAAGACCAGCTGGTTTAGCTTTGGAGACCCTGTTTTAAGCACATATGGAACTTGCGGAGAAATAGTCTTGAACATCCTTGCAAGAGATGGCCACCAGAACTGACGAGATATGAGTTCCGGAGTTTTACGCACTCCAGTGTGACCAGACAATTTAGAGTCCTATTCCCTGGTAAACACTTTCTTCTGGCGGAAGGTACAACATTTTTACCAGTAGAGATATCTTTCAATACGGGAAGGATCTATCACATGTTGCGGGTCTTCAGTTTGGTCAGTAAATGTAACGTCGTTGGGGGCACTCAAAACCGCAACACCCGAAAACTGAATCACAGGGGTTAAGCACGCATCAACACTGACAGAAAACTAAACTTGATACACAACAAACCTCTACACAAAAAACAGAGCCCTCGAAGGACCAACAGGTCCCACAGTACAAACAAACACAGACAGACAGGGAGCAAAGTCACAAGCAAAAAGCTGGAAAGTGTTCACACATGTCAGAAACAGCATAACCAGCACCCAGGCCTGAAGAATATATTGGCTCAGGAAAGGTACCCTGCCCTAATCAACCAGGCAAGACTAAATGATGACCAAATCCAGATTCAGACCAAAGGCATTGCAACGCCCAAGCACATAGATAACAGAATAATTGATTAGCAGTAGTCCTGCTTCTAGCAGGGCTAAAGAGCCCTTGATGCTGGGTTTATCTGGATTGGCTGCATGAAAGGCTCTTATTAATCTATCAACATGGAGTTTCTAGCCGGTTCCGAGGACCTTTCCTCTTGGCCATAAGCCCGATAATCAACATGGTAATGGAGTTGTCTGGCACACCATTTAGAATCAAGGATCCTCTGGACCACAAACTCAGGCTGACCCTGGACAAAACCTGGAGGAGGTCTACGGATCGCTCTTCTGAAAGTATAGAACGTTCTTAAAAAAAATACGATGAAAAGTCCTGGGTATTCTCCTGCTTTGTGGTAAATCCAACATAAAGAAAAATGGATTAATTTGTCCCAAATTCTTAAAAGGAGCAATAATTCTAGGCCCCAACTTGCCACATAGTTGTTCTAAACAGATGTTTTTGGTGGACAACCACACCCTATCTTCTACTCTGAACTTATGTGGCCTGCGGTGGCGATCAAACTTTCGTTTAACACGAAGGGCAGCTGAGCCCAAAGCCCCATGGCCACTGCACACTGACTCCAACAGCTTAATCCTCGGTCTGAGCAATGGAATGTCAAAACCCACACAGGTGGTATATGAAGATGCCTTGGGGTGAAAACCACTAATTGTTATAAGAAAACTCTGCCCACGACAAAAACTGACCTACTGCGAGCACAGATGTCACATTCCCCAACAAACCTTCCCACACGTCTCCTCATATCTGGCCACCAAACAGATCGAGATGAGGATTTACCCATCTTAGCGATACCGGGCTGACACTCTAACTTACGTCTATGACACTTTAGAAGAACAGCAGGTCTAAGGTCACTAGGAACAAACAACCATTGGGCGGGTTTGAGCCTCCAAAAGTAAATCGGAGATATCCTGCGTTAGCCCTGTCGCAACTTTATCAGGAGGAATGATGAAAGAAGATATGGGGTCTCCACAAATTTTTGATACTCAACAGGCAGACTGCATTACGTTATGTTTGATAACCAGTTGATTTGTATTCTATTGTATTCAGCGCTGCTTCACTGTCCTCCCCTCTAGGGTTAATCTTACACTGTAGGAGAATGAGTCACAGGCTGCAAGCGGAAAACTTGTCTGAATGTAAATAAGAAAAAGGAGGGGGCAAGAGCAGGATGCACATGGCCTGATGCCTGAGGGAGGGGTGAGTGAGGGATATAGTGGTGCTGTGTGAGATCTCAGTTAGTTCCTGTCCAGGAGAAGATGAGATAGCAGTGTAAGCTGCAGGCAGGGGCTATCTACCTCAGAGATGGTACCTGACCTAGGGACAGTAATAGAGGGCAAGTGCTGGAGTCCCATCTAACTAAGGAGGATCTGGAGACACCCCAAAGGATGAAAGGTACAGTGGAGAGACCCCATAGTGAGGTAGCCTGTCACATCCAGCCCAGAGGGGAGAAGCAGCGGTGCCTTGTTTCTGTGTGTGTCTGTCCCTGTTAATAAACACGCCTCTGTGGCTTGTCCCCTGTTAATCTGTGTCGCCTGAATCTATCGCCCACATTCTCTGTGCGTAAACCGACCCCCACAGACCCGGTTTCGCCACACCGCCTTTCTACGTTCTCTCTGATGTACTCAGACATGCCTAGAGATTCCGGGATAAACTACGGGTATACTCGACCCCGAGGGTAAGTGTTCCTTGGCAACATGTCGACGTGGAGATAAAGTCTCTGCCTCTTTTTTGCTAAAGATGTCAGAATATTACAAGTAGCAAGGAGGCAGGCCAAATAGGTTCTGTGGAAGCGGAGACAGTTTCAACCCTCGCCAAACAATTGGCTCCTCAGCTGTAAGTTCTCCTGTACATTCTTCTGCACACTCCTCTTAGCATTCCAGTGGGCGGTGTCTTCCATAGGCGTGTTATGCAGGTTCTTTGTGCTCCATGAATCCAATCTCTTTGTGTAATATACTGAATATATATATATATATATATATATATATATAATGTAAGGATAATATTTTTCAAACAATATACATGGTAATGATCCCTGACAGATACAGGCTGGTAGAGGATAGCTGGATACAGGCTGGTAGAGGACAGCTGGATACAGGCTGGTAGAGGACAGCTGGATACAGGCTGGTAGAGGACAGCCGGATACAGGCTGGTAGAGGACAGCCGGATACAGGCTGGTAGAGGACAGCTGGATACAGGCTGGTAGAGGACAGCTGGATACAGGCTGGTAGAGGACAGCTGGATACAGGCTGGTAGAGGACAGCTGGATACAGGCTGGTAGAGGATAGCTGGATACAGGCTGGTAGAGGATAGCTGGAGACAGGCTGGTAGAGGATAGCTGGAGACAGGCTGGTAGAGGATAGCTGGAGACAGGCTGGTAGCGGATAGCTGGAGACAGGCTGGTAGCGGATAGCTGGAGACAGGCTGGTAGCCGATAGCTGGATACAGGCTGGTAGCGGATAGCTGGATACAGGCTGGTAGCCGATAGCTGGATACAGGCTGGTAGCCGATAGCTGGATACAGGCTGGTAGCCGATAGCTGGATACAGGCTGGTAGCCGATAGCTGGATACAGGCTGGTAGCCGATAGCTGGATACAGGCTGGTAGCCGATAGCTGGATACAGGCTGGTAGCCGATAGCTGGATACAGGCTGGTAGCCGATAGCTGGATACAGGCTGGTAGAGGATAGCTGGATACAGGCTGGTAGAGGATAGCTGGATACAGGCTGGTAGAGGATAGCTGGATACAGGCTGGTAGAGGACAGCTGGATACAGGATGGTAGAGCACAGCTGGATACAGGATGGTAGAGCACAGCTGGATACAGGCTGGTAGAGGATAGCTGGATACAGGCTGGTAGAGGACAGCTGGATACAGGCTGGTAGAGGACAGCTGGATACAGGCTGGTAGAGGATAGCTGGATACAGGCTGGTTTAGGATAGCTGGATACAGATTGGATACAGACTGGCAGAGGAAAGCTGGATACAGACTGGCAGTGAATAGCTAGATACAGTCTGGTAGCGGATAGCTGGAGGCAGGCTGATAGAGGATAGCTGGATACAGAGTGGTAGAGGATAGCTGGATACAGGCTGGTTTAGGATAGCTGGATACAGGCTGGTAGAAGATAGCTGGATAGAGGATGGTAGAAGATAGCTGGATACAGGTTGGATACAGACTGGCAGAGGATAGCTGGATACAGAGTGGCAGAGAATAGCCAGATACAAACTGGTAATGGATAGCTGGATACAGGTTGGTAGAGGATAGCCGGAGACATGCTAGTAGAGGATAGCTGGATACAGACTGGTAGTGGATAGCCGGATACAGACTGGTAGTGGATAGCTGGATACAGACTGGTAGAGGATAGCTGGATACAGGCCGGTAGAGGATAGCTAGAGACAGGCTGGTAGAGGAAAGCTGGAGACAGGCTGGTAGAGGAAAGCTGGATACAGGCTGGTATAGGATAGCTGGATACAGACTGGTATAGGATAGCTGGATACAGGCTGGTAGAGGAATGGCTGTATACAATACACATATACAGCTCTACTACATGCACATTACACATATACAGCTCTACTACATGCACATTACACATATACAGCTCTACTACATGCACATTACACATATACAGCTCTACTACATGCACATTACACATACATACAGCTCTACTACATGCACATTACACATATACAGCTCTACTACAGGCACATTACACATATATACAGCACTACTACATGCACATTACACATATATACAGCTCTACTACATGCACATTACACATATACAGCTCTACTACATGCACATTACACATATATACAGCTCTACTACATGCACATTACACATATACAGCTCTACTACATGCACATTACACATATATACAGCTCTACTACATGCACATTACACACATATACAGCTCTACTACATGCACATTACACATATATACAGCTCTACTACATGCACATTACACATATATACAGCTCTACTACATGTACATTACACATATATACAGCTCTACTACATGCACATTACACATATACAGCTCTACTACATGTACATTACACATATATACAGCTCTACTACATGCACATTACACATATATACAGCTCTACTACATGCACATTACACATATATACAGCTCTACTACATGCACATTACACATATATACAGCTCTGCTACATGCACATTACACATATATACAGCTCTACTACATGCACATTACACATATACAGCTCTACTACATGCACATTACACATATATACAGCTCTGCTACATGCACATTACACATATATACAGCTCTACTACATGCACATTACACATATATACAGCTCTACTACATGCACATTACACATATATACAGCTCTACTACATGCACATTACACATATATACAGCTCTACTACATGCACATTACACATATATACAGCTCTACTACATGCACATTACACATATACAGCTCTACTACATGCACATTACACATATATACAGCTCTACTACATGCACATTACACATATATACAGCTCTACTACATGCACATTACACATATACAGCTCTACTACATGCACATTACACATATATACAGCTCTGCTACATGCACATTACACATATACGGCTCTACTACATGCACATTACACATATACGGCTCTACTACATGCACATTACACATATACGGCTCTACTACATGCACATTACACATATATACAGCTCTACTACACGCACATTACACATATATACAGCTCTACTACACCCACATTACACATATATACAGCTCTACTACATGCACATTACACATATATACAGCTCTACTACATGCACATTACACATATATACAGCTCTACTACATGCACATTACACATATACAGCTCTACTACATGTACATTACACATATACAGCTCTACTACATGCACATTACACATATACAGACCTACTACATGCACATTACACATATATACAGCTCTACTACATGCACATTACACATATATACAGCTCTACTACATGCACATTACACATATACAGCTCTACTACATGCACATTACACATATATACAGCTCTACTACATGCACATTACACATATATACAGCTCTACTACATGCACATTACACATATATACAGCTCTACTACATGCACATTACACATATACGGCTCTACTACATGCACATTACACATATACGGCTCTACTACATGCACATTACACATATATACAGCTCTGCTACATGCACATTACACATATATACAGCTCTACTACATGCACATTACACATATACAGCTCTACTACATGTACATTACACATATATACAGCTCTACTACATGTACATTACACATATATACAGCTCTACTACATGCACATTACACATATATACAGCTCTACTACACGTACATTACACATATATACAGCTCTACTACATGCATATTACACATATACTGCTCTACTACATGCACATTACACATATACAGCTCTACTACATGCACATTACACATATATACAGCTCTACTACATGCACATTACACATATATACAGCTCTACTACATGTACATTACACATATATACAGCTCTACTACATGCACATTACACATATATACAGCTCTACTACACGTACATTACACATATATACAGCTCTGCTTCATGCACATTACACATATACAGCTCTACTACATGCACATTACACATATATACAGCTCTACTACATGTACATTACACATATACAGCTCTACTACATGCATATTACACATATACAGCTCTGCTACATGCACATTACAGATATACAGCTCTACTACATGGACATTACACATATATACAGCTCTACTACATGCACACTGCACATATATACAGCTCTGCTGCATCCACATTACACATATATACAGCTCTGCTACATGCACATTACACATATATACAGCTCTGCTACATGTACATTACACATATATACAGCTCTACTACATGCACATTACACATATACAGCTCTGCTACATGTACATTACACATATATACAGCTCTACTACATGTACATTACACATATACAGCTCTACTACATGCACATTACACATATATACAGCTCTACTACATGCACATTACACATATATACAGCTCTACTACATGCACATTACACATATATACAGCTCTACTACATGCACATTACACATATATACAGCTCTGCTACATGCACATTACACATATATACAGCTCTACTACATGCACATTACACATATACACAGCTCTGCTACATGCACATTACACATATATACAGCTCTGCTACATGCACATTACACACATATACAGCTCTACTACATGCACATTACACATATATACAGCTCTACTACATGCACATTACACATATATACAGCTCTACTACATGCACATTACACATATATACAGCTCTACTACATGCACATTACACATATATACAGCTCTACTACATGTACATTACACACATATATACAGCTCTACTACATGCACATTACACATATATACAGCTCTACTACATGCACATTACACATATATACAGCTCTACTACATGCACATTACACATATATACAGCTCTGCTTCATGCACATTACATATATACAGCTCTACTACATCATCCAGCACATCTGAAACTATGTAACAAAGATCCTGATCATGTGACCGCTGACTCCTCCCATACACGTGACTGTTCACATGACCGTGACATCATCAAAGGTCCTGCAACTACACAGAGACCAGAAAGCAACTGTCCAGGTACGAGAGACTATCAGTATATATATATACAGCACTATTATCTGTCACTATCAGTATATATATATATACAGCACTATTATCTGTCACTATCAGTATATATATATACACAGCACTATTATCTGTCACTATCAGTGTATATATACACAGCACTATTATCTGTCACTATCAGTATATATATATACACAGCACTATTATCTGTCACTATCAGTATATATATATACACACAGCACTATTATCTGTCACTATCAGTATATATATACACAGCACTATTATCTGTCACTATCAGTGTATATATATACAGCACTATTATCTGTCACTATCAGTATATATATACACAGCACTATTATCTGTCACTATCAGTATATATATATACACAGCACTATTATCTGTCACTATCAGTATATATATACACAGCACTATTATCTGTCACTATCAGTATATATATATACACAGCACTATTATCTGTCACTATCAGTATATATATATACACACAGCACTATTATCTGTCACTATCAGTATATATATACACAGCACTATTATCTGTCACTATCAGTATATATATATACACAGCACTATTATCTGTCACTATCAGTATATATATATATACACAGCACTATTATCTGTCACTATCAGTATATATATACACAGCACTATTATCTGTCACTATCAGTATATATACACACAGCACTATTATCTGTCACTATCAGTATATATATATATATATATATATATACACAGCACTATTATCTGTCACTATCAGTATATATATATACACAGCACTATTATCTGTCACTATCAGTATATATATATACAGCACTATTATCTGTCACTATCAGTGTATATATATACACAGCACTATTATCTGTCACTATCAGTATATATATACACAGCACTATTATCTGTCACTATCAGTATATATATACACAGCACTATTATCTGTCACTATCAGTGTATATATACACAGCACTATTATCTGTCACTATCAGTATATATATATATACACAGCACTATTATCTGTCACTATCAGTATATATATACACAGCACTATTATCTGTCACTATCAGTATATATATATACACAGCACTATTATCTGTCACTATCAGTATATATATACACAGCACTATTATCTGTCACTATCAGTATATATATATACAGCACTATTATCTGTCACTATCAGTATATATATATATACACAGCACTATTATCTGTCACTATCAGTATATATATATATACACAGCACTATTATCTGTCACTATCCGTATATATATATACACAGCACTATTATCTGTCACTATCAGTATATATATATATACACAGCACTATTATCTGTCACTATCAGTATATATATATACACAGCACTATTATCTGTCACTATCAGTATATATATACACAGCACTATTATCTGTCACTATCAGTATATATATACACAGCACTATTATCTGTCACTATCAGTATATATATATATACACAGCACTATTATCTGTCACTATCAGTATATATATATACAGCACTATTATCTGTCACTATCAGTATATATATATATACACAGCACTATTATCTGTCACTATCAGTATATATATATACAGCACTATTATCTGTCACTATCAGTATATATATATACACAGCACTATTATCTGCCACTATCAGTATATATATACACAGCACTATTATCTGTCACTATCAGTATATATACACACAGCACTATTATCTGTCACTATCAGTATATATATATACACAGCACTATTATCTGTCACTATCAGTATATATATACACAGCACTATTATCTGTCACTATCAGTATATATACACAGCACTATTATCTGTCACTATCAGTATATATATATATACACAGCACTATTATCTGTCACTATCAGTATATATATACACAGCACTATTATCTGTCACTATCAGTATATATATATACAGCACTATTATCTGTCACTATCAGTGTATATATATACACAGTACTATTATCTGTCACTATCAGTATATATATATATACACAGCACTATTATCTGTCACTATCAGTATATATATATATACACAGCACTATTATCTGTCACTATCAGTATATATATATATACAGCACTATTATCTGTCACTATCAGTATATATACACACAGCACTATTATCTGTCACTATCAGTATATATATACACAGCACTATTATCTGTCACTATCAGTATATATATACACAGCACTATTATCTGTCACTATCAGTATATATATACACAGCACTATTATCTGTCACTATCAGTATATATATATACACAGCACTATTATCTGTCACTATCAGTATATATATACACAGCACTATTATCTGTCACTATCAGTATATATACACACAGCACTATTATCTGTCACTATCAGTATATATATATACACAGCACTATTATCTGTCACTATCAGTATATATACACACAGCACTATTATCTGTCACTATCAGTATATATATATACACAGCACTATTATCTGTCACTATCAGTATATATATACACAGCACTATTATCTGTCACTATCAGTATATATATACACAGCACTATTATCTGTCACTATCAGTATATATACACACAGCACTATTATCTGTCACTATCAGTATATATATATACACAGCACTATTATCTGTCACTATCAGTATATATATACACAGCACTATTATCTGTCACTATCAGTATATATATACACAGCACTATTATCTGTCACTATCAGTATATATATATACACAGCACTATTATCTGTCACTATCAGTATATATATACACAGCACTATTATCTGTCACTATCAGTATATATACACACAGCACTATTATCTGTCACTATCAGTATATATATATACACAGCACTATTATCTGTCACTATCAGTATATATATACACAGCACTATTATCTGTCACTATCAGTATATATATATACACAGCACTATTATCTGTCACTATCAGTATATATATACACAGCACTATTATCTGTCACTATCAGTATATATACACACAGCACTATTATCTGTCACTATCAGTATATATATATACACAGCACTATTATCTGTCACTATCAGTATATATATATACACAGCACTATTATCTGTCACTATCAGTATATATATATATACACAGCACTATTATCTGTCACTATCAGTATATATATATACAGCACTATTATCTGTCACTATCAGTATATATATATATACACAGCACTATTATCTGTCACTATCAGTATATATATACACAGCACTATTATCTGTCACTATCAGTATATATATATACACACAGCACTATTATCTGTCACTATCAGTATATATATATACACAGCACTATTATCTGTCACTATCAGTATATATATATACACAGCACTATTATCTATCACTATCAGTATATATATATATACACAGCACTATTATCTGTCACTATCAGTATATATATATACACAGCACTATTATCTGTCACTATCAGTGTATATATATACACAGCACTATTATCTGTCACTATCAGTATATATATACACAGCACTATTATCTGTCACTATCAGTATATATATACACAGCACTATTATCTGTCACTATCAGTATATATATATATACACAGCACTATTATCTGTCACTATCAGTATATATATATACACAGCACTATTATCTGTCACTATCAGTATATATATATACACAGCACTATTATCTGTCACTATCAGTATATATATATACACACAGCGCTATTATCTGTCACTATCAGTATATATATATATATACACAGCACTATTATCTGTCACTATCAGTATATATATACACAGCACTATTATCTGTCACTATCAGTATATATATATATACACAGCACTATTATCTGTCACTATCAGTATATATATACACAGCACTATTATCTGTCACTATCAGTATATATATATATATACACAGCACTATTATCTGTCACTATCAGTATATATATACACAGCACTATTATCTGTCACTATCAGTATATATATACACAGCACTATTATCTGTCACTATCAGTATATATACACAGCACTATTATCTGTCACTATCAGTATATATATATACACAGCACTATTATCTGTCACTATCAGTATATATATATACACAGCACTATTATCTGTCACTATCAGTATATATATACACAGCACTATTATCTGTCACTATCAGTATATATATACACAGCACTATTATCTGTCACTATCAGTATATATATATACATAGCACTGTTATCTGTCACTATCAGTATATATATATATACACAGCACTATTATCTGTCACTATCAGTATATATATATACATAGCACTGTTATCTGTCACTATCAGTATATATATATATACACAGCACTATTATCTGTCACTATCAGTATATATATATACACAGCACTATTATCTGTCACTATCAGTATATATATACACAGCACTATTATCTGTCACTATCCGTGTATATATATACACAGCACTATTATCTGTCACTATCAGTATATATATACACAGCACTATTATCTGTCACTATCAGTGTATATATACACACAGCACTATGATCTGTCACTATCAGTATATATATATATATACAGCACTATTATCTGTCACTATCAGTATATATATACACAGCACTATTATCTGTCACTATCAGTATATATATACACAGCACTATTATCTGTCACTATCAGTATATATATATACACAGCACTATTATCTGTCACTATCAGTATATATATATATACACAGCACTATTATCTGTCACTATCAGTATATATATATATACACAGCACTATTATCTGTCACTATCAGTATATATATACACAGCACTATTATCTGTCACTATCAGTATATATATATATATATATATATATATACACAGCACTATTATCTGTCACTATCAGTATATATATATACAGCACTATTATCTGTCACTATCAGTATATATATATACAGCACTATTATCTGTCACTATCAGTATATATATATACACAGCACTATTATCTGTCACTATCAGTATATATATATATACACAGCACTATTATCTGTCACTATCAGTATATATATATATACAGCACTATTATCTGTCACTATCATTATATATATACAGCACTATTATCTGTCACTATCAGTATATATATACACAGCACTATTATCTGTCACTATCAGTATATATACACAGCACTATTATCTGTCACTATCAGTATATATATATACAGCACTATTATCTGTCACTATCAGTATATATATACACAGCACTATTATCTGTCACTATCAGTATATATATACACAGCACTATTATCTGTCACTATCAGTATATATATATACAGCACTATTATCTGTCACTATCAGTATATATATATACAGCACTATTATCTGTCACTATCAGTATATATATACACAGCACTATTATCTGTCACTATCAGTATATATACACAGCACTATTATCTGTCACTATCAGTATATATATACACAGCACTATTATCTGTCACTATCAGTATATATATACACAGCACTATTATCTGTCACTATCAGTATATATATATACAGCACTATTATCTGTCACTATCAGTATATATATATATATATACACAGCACTATTATCTGTCACTATCAGTATATATATATACACAGCACTATTATCTGTCACTATCAGTATATATATATACACAGCACTATTATCTGTCACTATCAGTATATATATACACACAGCACTATTATCTGTCACTATCAGTATATATATATATACACAGCACTATTATCTGTCACTATCAGTATATATATACACAGCACTATTATCTGTCACTATCAGTATATATATATATACACAGCACTATTATCTGTCACTATCAGTATATATATACACAGCACTATTATCTGTCACTATCAGTATATATATATATACACACAGCACTATTATCTGTCACTATCAGTATATATACACAGCACTATTATCTGTCACTATCAGTATATATATATACAGCACTATTATCTGTCACTATCAGTATATATACACACAGCACTATTATCTGTCACTATCAGTATATATATACACAGCACTATTATCTGTCACTATCAGTATATATATACACAGCACTATTATCTGCCACTATCAGTATATATATATACACAGCACTATTATCTGTCACTATCAGTATATATATACACAGCACTATTATCTGTCACTATCAGTATATATACACACAGCACTATTATCTGTCACTATCAGTATATATATACACAGCACTATTATCTGTCACTATCAGTATATATATACACAGCACTATTATCTGCCACTATCAGTATATATATATACACAGCACTATTATCTGTCACTATCAGTATATATATACACAGCACTATTATCTGTCACTATCAGTATATATATACACAGCACTATTATCTGTCACTATCAGTATATATATATACAGCACTATTATCTGTCACTATCAGTATATATATATACACAGCACTATTATCTGTCACTATCAGTATATATATATACACAGCACTATTATCTGTCTCTATCAGTGTATATATACACAGCACTATTATCTGTCACTATCAGTATATATATACACAGCACTATTATCTGTCACTATCAGTATATATATACACACAGCACTATTATCTGTCACTATCAGTATATATATATACAGCACTATTATCTGTCACTATCAGTATATATATATATATATATATATATACACAGCACTATTATCTGTCACTATCAGTATATATATACACAGCACTATTATCTGTCACTATCAGTATATATACACAGCACTATTATCTGTCACTATCAGTATATATATACACAGCACTATTATCTGTCACTATCAGTATATATATATACACAGCACTATTATCTGTCACTATCAGTATATATATATACAGCACTATTATCTGTCACTATCAGTATATATATATATATATATATACACAGCACTATTATCTGTCACTATCAGTATATATATATATACACAGCACTATTATCTGTCACTATCAGTATATATATATATATATATATATATACACAGCACTATTATCTGTCACTATCAGTATATATATATACACAGCACTATTATCTGTCACTATCAGTGTATATATATACACAGCACTATTATCTGTCAATATCAGTATATATATATATATACACAGCACTATTATCTGTCACTATCAGTATATATATACACAGCACTATTATCTGTCACTATCAGTATATATATACACAGCACTATTATCTGTCACTATCAGTATATATATATACAGCACTATTATCTGTCACTATCAGTATATATATACACAGCACTATTATCTGTCACTATCAGTATATATATACACAGCACTATTATCTGTCACTATCAGTATATATATACACAGCACTATTATCTGTCACTATCAGTATATATATACACAGCACTATTATCTGCCACTATCAGTATATATATATACACAGCACTATTATCTGTCACTATCAGTATATATATACACACAGCACTATTATCTGTCACTATCAGTATATATATACACAGCACTATTATCTGTCACTATCAGTATATATATACACAGCACTATTATCTGCCACTATCAGTATATATATATACACAGCACTATTATCTGTCACTATCAGTATATATATACACAGCACTATTATCTGCCACTATCAGTGTATATATACACAGCACTATTATCTGTCACTATCAGTATATATATACACAGTACTATTATCTGTCACTATCAGTATATATATATACACAGCACTATTATCTGTCACTATCAGTATATATATATACACAGCACTATTATCTGTCACTATCAGTATATATATACACAGCACTATTATCTGTCACTATCAGTATATATATACACAGCACTATTATCTGTCACTATCAGTATATATATACACAGCACTATTATCTGTCACTATCAGTATATATATACACAGCACTATTATCTGCCACTATCAGTATATATATATATATACACAGCACTATTATCTGTCACTATCAGTATATATATACACAGCACTATTATCTGTCACTATCAGTATATATATATATACACAGCACTATTATCTGTCACTATCAGTATATATATACACAGCACTATTATCTGTCACTATCAGTATATATATACACACAGCACTATTATCTGTCACTATCAGTATATATATACACACAGCACTATTATCTGTCAATATCAGTATATATATACACAGCACTATTATCTGTCACTATCAGTATATATATACACACAGCACTATTATCTGTCACTATCAGTATATATATACACAGCACTATTATCTGTCACTATCAGTATATATATACACAGCACTATTATCTGCCACTATCAGTATATATATATACACAGCACTATTATCTGTCACTATCAGTATATATATACACAGCACTATTATCTGCCACTATCAGTGTATATATACACAGCACTATTATCTGTCACTATCAGTATATAAATACACAGTACTATTATCTGTCACTATCAGTATATATATATACACAGCACTATTATCTGTCACTATCAGTATATATATACACAGCACTATTATCTGTCACTATCAGTATATATATATACACAGCACTATTATCTGTCACTATCAGTATATATATATACACAGCACTATTATCTGTCACTATCAGTATATATATATACACAGCACTATTATCTGTCACTATCAGTATATATATATATACACGGCACTATTATCTGTCACTATCAGTATATATATACACAGCACTATTATCTGTCACTATCAGTATATATATATACACAGCACTATTATCTGTCACTATCAGTATATATATATACACAGCACTATTATCTGTCACTATCAGTATATATATATACACAGCACTATTATCTGTCACTATCAGTATATATATATATACAGCACTATTATCTGTCACTATCAGTATATATATACACACAGCACTATTATCTGTCAGTATCAGTATATATATATATATACACAGCACTATTATCTGTCACTATCAGTATATATATATATATATACACAGCACTATTATCTGTCACTATCAGTATATATATATATACACAGCACTATTATCTGTCACTATCAGTATATATATATACAGCACTATTATCTGTCACTATCAGTATATATATATACAGCACTATTATCTGTCACTATCAGTATATATATATACACACAGCACTATTTGTCACTATCAGTATATATATACACAGCACTATTATCTGTCACTATCAGTATATATATACACAGCACTATTATCTGTCACTATCAGTATATATACACACAGCACTATTATCTGTCACTATCAGTATATATATACACAGCACTATTATCTGTCACTATCAGTATATATACACACAGCACTATTATCTGTCACTATCAGTATATATATATATATATACAGCACTATTATCTGTCACTATCAGTATATATATATATACACAGCACTATTATCTGTCACTATCAGTATATATATATATACAGCACTATTATCTGTCACTATCAGTATATATATACACAGCACTATTATCTGTCACTATCAGTATATATATATATACAGCACTATTATCTGTCACTATCAGTATATATATACACAGCACTATTATCTGTCACTATCAGTATATATATACACAGCACTATTATCTGTCACTATCAGTATATATACACACAGCACTATTATCTGTCACTATCAGTATATATATACACAGCACTATTATCTGTCACTATCAGTATATATATATATATATATACAGCACTATTATCTGTCACTATCAGTATATATATATACACAGCACTATTATCTGTCACTATCAGTATATATATATATACAGCACTATTATCTGTCACTATCAGTATATATATACACAGCACTATTATCTGTCACTATCAGTATATATATATACACAGCACTATTATCTGTCACTATCAGTATATATATACACACAGCACTATTATCTGTCACTATCAGTATATATATATATATATACAGCACTATTATCTGTCACTATCAGTATATATATATATATATATACACAGCACTATTATCTGTCACTATCAGTATATATATACACAGCACTATTATCTGTCACTATCAGTATATATATACACAGCACTATTATCTGTCACTATCAGTATATATATATACACAGCACTATTATCTGTCACTATCAGTATATATATACACAGCACTATTATCTGTCACTATCAGTATATATATATACACAGCACTATTATCTGTCACTATCAGTATATATATATATATACACAGCACTATTATCTGTCACTATCAGTATATATATATATATATACAGCACTATTATCTGTCACTATCAGTATATATATATATATATATATATATATACACAGCACTATTATCTGTCACTATCAGTATATATATACACACAGCACTATTATCTGTCACTATCAGTATATATATACACAGCACTATTATCTGTCACTATCAGTATATATATATATACACAGCACTATTATCTGTCACTATCAGTATATATATACACAGCACTATTATCTGTCACTATCAGTATATATATATACACAGCACTATTATCTGTCACTATCAGTATATATATATACACAGCACTATTATCTGTCACTATCAGTATATATATATACGCAGCACTATTATCTGTCACTATCAGTATATATACACACAGCACTATTATCTGTC